>NC_056735.1:1956626246-1956703746 GCF_019279795.1 Protopterus annectens
TGAAGGACTGTGTGTATATGTGTGTGTTTGTGGTCCGTGTATACGTGTGAATCGGTATCTGTGTGTGTGGTCTGTGTCTATGTGTGAGTCTGTGTGTCTGTGTATATGTCACTTAGTTGATCTGTGTTTATTAGGTGAGATGCCCCCTACCTCGTTTTCTTTGAAGGAGCATGGACAATGGTATAGATAGCCTATTATTTTCATTATTCTATCTCCTCTATACTTATTTGGGGTAAGTAAGAGTTACTCATGGCTATTGTTGTTTTGTCTGCTGTTAAACACAAATTGCCCCAATCCCCTTTAATAAAACCTCACCAATGGGCATTTAATGACCTTTTATTAAACTTCCATTGAAACATTTTATTCTATTAATCACAACCACAAACTTTTAATAAAACTTTCAGAAGTATAAAACACAGAATAAAAACAAAATGCAAGTGTCAAAATACACTTCCACCATAAAGGCTTCATCAGGCAGATGCAAACAGCTAAAGCTGAGTCCATATATACAGATAGTAAATCAGTCACATGATGGTATTTAACTTGATTACGCAAAGCCTTAAATAAGGCTTTAAAGTTACAATGTCATTAAGACCAGAGGAAATATGAGCTCTGAACCTGAAAATCCATTTAAGTTTTTCATATTCAGTGAAGTTTCTTCATGCTGCCCCCTCTTAAAGGTATTTGCAGTGTTTTCAGAATTTTTAGACAATTTTACGCTGCAGATATATATTGAAACTTAAATTTTGATATTACAAATGTTTAAAGGCTAAGGTAGTTTGTTCACAATGCTGTATTTTATTACAATATTGTTGTAACAGTTCACTACCTGGCTCAGTTTGAGTAACATGTTGTTCAAATCCATCCTATAGATCAGTGAGTAGGGGATTCACTGTGATCATAAAAAGTACAGACAAAGGTGGAGGAATTGTGGTGATGGACACAATCCATTACACTCAAGCTATGCAACAACTTTTGAACTCTGAAAATCACATCATTATAAATAGATGTGACCTAATTTAACAACTTAGCAACAAACTTAGTAACAAACTAAACTGGCTAGAACTACCCAACTATCTCTCTTATATCCAACTGACCTATGCCCATAAACTCATGTTCAAACCTTCTCTCTGCCCCATTCGCTCCTCCTGTCTCAAAATACACCTGCCTGATAGACTTCTTAAATCTAATAGTCAGAACCTGCGAGAAGTACACAAACCTGCTCGGTCACCAGGCAAACTTTTATTATCCTTCTCTCTAGCACGCCTTTGGAATTCCCTACCACCTCTCATTCATACCACCAGTTCCTCTCCTCCTTCAAGACCTTACTCAATTCCCATCTCTCAGCTCACTGAGAATGTTCCTGCTGTCACCCTACATGCCTTCACTCTACTCTACTCCTGTTCTCCTATTTCCCCTTATAACTCTTCTTCTCCTGTTGCTCTACAAATGTTAAAATGTCTCACAAGGCTCTTTGCCACTTCTGGTTTACACAACTCTATCTTCTCTACTATGACTATTGCCCACATGCTCCATACAGAACATTTGAACCAATGACTTTTCGCTTTTATACCTGACACTCCCATTCTACTTGTATACTTTTGTCCTTCTCTCTATGTAAATTGAATGTTCTTAAACTGCATTATAACTTGCACTACTGTTTTTACACCTTCTGTTATACTCTCTTTTGTGAACACTACTCCATCCTAAAAAAAAATTAAAAAATGTGTTACTGTACCATTGATTTATGTGTGTGTATATATATATATATATATATATATATATATATATATATATACATATCATTTGTTTTTTGTTTTAATCCACTGTATACTGTTTATCCATTGTATAAATATATACCTATTTGTATAACACTGTATAAGGAGTTTTTCTCCTAAGGCCTCGATTGAAAATGGGCTGTTTTTGGCCAAATGGACTATCCCAGTAAACAAACTGTAAATAAAATAAAATTAAAAAAACTTCAAACATTATGCACATTTTGGAAGGTATGCACCACCACAGAGTTGCTACTATATTTCAAAACTGATAATCCTAAGATACCCATTATCTATGGCATACCAAAATACATGAATTCATCACCTCCCCATCCATGCGACCAATTGTTTCTGCTCGTGGATGGGCCATGGAGCCCATATCAAAATATTTGGATACCAAATTGAAAGTAAATTTATGAAGGATTGCACCATTCTTAAGGACATTGATGATTTTTATATCAGCTATCACTATGGTCAACTAGCAATACAGACAATGACTTTTATTTTGTAACACTGGGCATGGACTCTTTGTTTATGGTCATTCCAAATAACAATGGCATTAAATCTATCAAAGACTATCTTCTTAAATTTTCAGATTGTACACCAGCCCAAATAGGCATTATTTGTGACTTATAATATGTGGTTTTAACTAAAAATGTATTCCTTTTTCAAAGACAGTTCTATAAGCAGGTTAAGGGCATAATGATGAGTACCCTAGCTGTAAACACTTATGCCAACATTGTAATGTATCAATGGGAAAAAAAGGTTATATTTCATAACAACCCTTATGTTCACAAAGTCAGTTTTTATAAATGCTTTGTTGACAACCTCTTTCTCATTTGGAGAGGCACAATATCTGAATTTCATGAGTTTGAGCTTTACATCTATAACACTACCAACTTCTTACATGTTAAAAGTGAAATATCAGCCTTCTAAATTCACTATTTGGACATAACCCTTAATAAACTTACATCTGGGTGTATATGGACTGTGCTCCATAAGAAACCTGTCAAGAGGAATGCATGCTTACACATAACTAGCAAGCATCCTCCTTACACATACAATAATATAGTCAGAAATCAATTAATGAGGGTAGTGAGACAAAACACTGATCATAACATCATGCATAACACCATTAAAATGACATATTAAAAAAAGAGATACAGACTAGAAACCCCTTTCTTAAAGCATTTCACAAGAATGTAATACAGAATGTAAGCAAACATCTAGATGCAGATATACCCTTACATACAATATGGACACATCCAGTATTAAACAAATTATTTTTAAGTATTGGCCTATTTTAACAGTTATTCCATAGCTTAGCAATGTTTTAGATGCAACACCTAGTTTTAGTCATAAAAGAAATGCCAATCGCAATAATAAACATTGTTATAAGGAACAGCTGCTTACTTTTCCATCCTTTAGTAGCAACAAGAAAGGGACTCTTAGATGTATCAATTGTGTTTACTTCACCTAATATATACTGACAAACATAACCAGCATCCTGTGAGTGGAAAGGATTTCACTCTATATGTTTATGGTAATTGTAACTCTATTAATCTCACTTATTGTGCCACATATTGCAAATGTAATGCATATTATATAAGGAAGATCAAGAGGAAATTAAAACAGAGAGCAGGGCAACATCTCTCAGATGTAAACAGGAACATCCTGACTAATGCGTTATGGAAACACATAAAGGATACTGACAGTACTCACACTTTTAAGTTTGCAATTCTGAAAAGCAATACCAGCACTTCTAAGAGGGGCAGGATGAAAGACCTCACTGAATATGAATAACTCAAATGGAATTGCAGGCTCAGAGCTCATATTACCCCTGGTCTTAACGACATGGTAACTTTACAGCCTTATTTAAGGCTTTTGCATAATCAAGTAAAATAGCATCATGTGACTTATCCACTATCAGTATAAATGAACTCAGCTTTGGTTGTTTGTATCTGCCTAATGAAGCCTTTATGGTGAAAGTGCATTTTGACACTTACATTTTGTTTTTATTCTGTGTTTTATACTTCTCAATGTTTTATTAAAAGTTTGTTTGTGGTTCCAGGTTTTCCATTTTTTTTCTTTTCTTTTATTTATTAATCACAACATGAACATTTATCAGAGCAGTGTATCCCCAATAACCCTGTCCAATAAGTAGCGAAGTCACCGCTGCTCATTTATTCATAGTTATCAAAGCAGCATCCTAATGCTCTTTTTCATCCCCCAAACTCTTTGCACCAAACACCCAAGCCAGAAGGAGAACAGAAGAGGGACAAGTCTGCCTCTCTTCTCTGCCTAAGCACCCAAACAAGTAAGGCAAACAAAATCCATAATATCCTCAAAAGAGGGAGGGAGGGCAGGCAGCAAGCTCACTCTTAAATTTGATCTCTTTCCCAGCTACACTCACATAAAATCCTTTCAGCTCCACCCCATGCCTATCTCACTTCCTCCTAATTCTCCCCCTATTGAATTAACCTTTCTTTTCCCACAAATCTACCTAACCTCATTCCCCTTCATCCTAACCTTAATATCCTCCTCCAACCCCTTTCTATCCACCCTAACCCCATCATTATCATCACTGCATAACCCCTAAGACACTGAAGATGTCTCTGGACAAATCGGTTTGTTCCCAAACCTAATTTATCCTGATCCCATTCAATAAAACCACACCAAAATGGCATTTGATGACCTTTTATTAAACTTTCATTGACATAACTTTATTGAAACATTTTAATTTATCAGTCACAACATGAACATTCATAAGAACAGCATGTCCCCACTCACCCTGTCCAAATAAGCAGCATTGTCACCACCACTCACTTATTCATACTTATGAAAGCAGTGTCCTATCACTCACTTTCATAACTTTATTGAAACATTTTAATTTATTAATCACAGCATGAACATCCATCAGGATAGCATATCCCCACTCACCCTGTTCAATAAGCAGCGATGTCACCACTGCTCACTTATTCATACTTATCAAAGCAATCTCTTACTGCTTGCTTTCATCCCCCAAACTCATTGCATCAAACACCCAGACCAAAAAGGGAACAGAAGAAGGACAAGCCAACATCTCTTCTCTGCCCACCAGCCTGACTCAGGCTGTTCCCCTTCACTTACTACAGGACTTTCACTAAATCCACCAAAAACAAACCGAAATGTAAATTAAACAAATCCTAACCAAAGTGATTCAGATGCACTCCATCATCTCTGAGCCAAATTGGGCCCCTGCCATCAAAATCCCTTTGCTCAAATGTATTCATACCCAAAGTAACCAGTTGCCTTGCTAGCCTACAAGTAACAAACCACCAAGCCCACTCTAACACCATAACATTGTCAGCATTCCTCCAAAATAATGTGATACTATTTCAGACCACACAGTGGGTATACCTGGATATGATATCTTCAAAGTACCAAATCATCTCTAATTCTACATACCAACTGCCACTTTGGAATTATTCCCAAACCATTAACTGCCAAATGTACCAGTAATACTCAAGGAAGTCCCTCCTGTGACTGTATAAACACAAATTCATCCATGAGCTGATTTCACCTGAGGCTTGTGATACCATGCCATATGACTCTCAACCCAAGGTAAGACAAACCTCATTCATTATCAGCCAGCCTAACTGCAGACATCTTTGCTGCCCAATTAATATCAATTCAACACTTCAGTCAATTATCTAATATAAGACAATCAGGCATTTGAAAACCAATGATGCACACTCTTAATAACTTCAACTGATCTGCCTTCCCTTGCTAAATCCAAGGCCCTTCCCATGCAAAAAGAATGGGTGGAAAACCTCTCTCCTGGAAACCAATACAAGGAAAAGCCATCCTCATCACCTACACAAACTGAATATTTGTTATCACCTTACAACTTTTCAACTGAAAAACAAATGCTTGATGCTGATATCCCAACCAGAGAGCACAAAAGGGAACCACAAAATCAAGAAAAAAGAGTCTCTGGAAGAATGCTGTTACGTATCCAAAGATTTAATAAAATAAAATGTACAATAAAACCATCCAAATGTCAACCAGTAAGCGCTTTCGGGTGTTAACCCTTCATCAGACCTTTTCAACCGATAAACCAAATTCTACCCTGAGGACCACCACAGAATTACCACAGAATTGCCACAGAAATCTCCTAGCCCAACCCACCAACACAATCACTCATTCCTCCCCTTCCCAAGAGCTATCTGTGTGCCAATCTCTACCCAATACATTTTAAATGTGAGAAACCAAATGTTCATTGCTGCAGAAAATACTACGACATCCACCTAATTAGTGATCCTAACAACTCTGACATGCTAGATTTTCCATAATACACCCATAAGACCAATGTCAACCAACATGTATAATCTAACTAAATCACCATCCACCAAAGGTAAACCCTGCAACAAAATTTAAAACCTGTTTATTCACTGCCATAACTTAAATAACCCTCCTTCCCCTCAACCGTGCCTGCCAAACCATAGATGCCACCCAAACTGGCATTAACCCCAAAAGATTACAACTGTTTTCCACTCATCCTTCCAATTTGCCAGCCTATAAGCCCCAGACATTTGCCACCAAAAATGCCCTCATGCCAATACCAACTGCTGCTTCTGTAAACAATTGCAATTCTCCTTGACCAACCAAATCCATCTGCTGAAAAGAGACATCATTAAACTAATCCAAAAAGACACCCACAGTGCTAAATCAACCCATGCCAACTTACCAATTCTTACCCAATGATATTTGCTTTCCCTCCTTTTAGAAAAAGACCATAGACCTACAAGAAGTACATTTGGGTGAATTGCCCAAACTGCAAAAATCATGAGCCATAAAAGCTTCATGACATCCTTAATTTGCACCTTGTTTTTGAACTTCACCCATCCAAGCTTTCCTTTCAAATGTGTTATCTTCTCAACTGGAAAACAAAAAGAGTCTAAATTCCACATCCATTAGCAAACTGAAATAATCCAGTATCTTGGCCAGGCCTTCCAACTTCTGCATAGCCAATGGAAAACCCATCTCTTCAGACATTTTCAAAAACTCTTGCATACCTTTCAGTGCTCCTTCTAACCCCCCACCAACTATTAGGAAATCATCCAGATAATGTACTGCCTTCAGAGTGCCCTCTTGCTGCTTTCAAAGCCAGTGATGTGCAGTGCTAAACTTCTCAAAAGTGGCACAGGCTAATGAGCATCTCATCAGCATAGCCTTATCAAAATAATACTTGTTCCCAACCAGCATGCTTAATAATGTCCACTCTTCCTCCCATACTGGAAGTAGTTAAAACCCAGATTCAACATCCACCTTCACCAACCACACATCCTTAAACCACCAAAAACCAGCAATGCATCATCCCAAGATGCATAACACATTATGATATCTTCTACCAAAATAAAATCATTAATGGAGTTCCCTTCAGGATAAGACAAATGGTGAATCAACTGAAATTCACTGGCATACTTCTTAGGAACAAAACCTAATGATAAGACCTTAAAACTGCCAAAAGGGGGGCTGTCAAAAGGGCCCAATAACCTACCTGTCCACTGTTCCTTCTACACCAAACCTTCCAAAATATCTTCCTCCCCCCTGCACTGAATCCATATTCTTACAGATGGCTCCATCCCCTCCAACCATTGATTTAATGGAAAATCCCTGATGTTTGTGTCTTTCGGCTTTTCCCGGTTAGGGGTCGCCACAGCGGAACTCTGGTCCGCTAATGATTGGTAGTGGATTTTTACGTACCGGGTTACCAGCCCTGATGCACAACCTTCAACGAAGGCATGCCCCATTCACGTATGCCTCCACACAGAAGACGCTCTAGCTGAGAATCGAATGGGACAACATCTTGCTATGAGGTGACAACACTACCGCATCACCACCACTGCAGTTAATGGAAAATCCCTGATAAAACCCAATAATTACTTTATTTATTCTGCAACTGCCAGAACAGGAAATTGCTTCAGCATATGCTGCAGTAATTGCACATTAATGGGACAATGCAACCACTGTTCTTCCCCTCATCCCCTGAAAGAACTCCCCCCACCCACTAAAATACCCCTCCTACCTCACAGTCTTTGAAACCTTTAGAACAAAGAATGTAACCTGCCCAAGTTGTTTGAAAGTGAACTTAGATTACCTGGCCTGATTTCCTGCTGATGACACTGCACAGCAGGATGTATTCCCACATACTTTGAACAAGTGTGCAAGAACCTGCACACTACCCATGAGCAATGCCACACATTAAAAGCTCAACATACCCTATCCCTTCCCTTCCTAACTTACTACCTCTGCCAACAGCTGCAAAGTTATCCATCATAGTGGCTAGCCATATGTCAGGGTGCCTCACCTGCCAGTGTATTGACTGATCCACCACTTTCCACATCCCAAACCTTTGATCATACCACAAACAAGCATTTCCCACCCATAGACATTGAGCATCATGGATCATGAAAAAAGAAGCTATAAGTGGCAATAAACTGCCATTTAGTACACTAAGCCTAATAGTCAATTTTCCCATGTTCTTGGTCACAGCCTACCTACTCTTCTCTTCCCTGAGGCTGCTAAAGCTACCAGAGGATCTTTGCTAATTTCAATTTCCAATTCTAGCAAGCATTGAACCCCTTCTGCATCAATTTATTTGAAAATGTTGACATATCTCCCTCTTCCAGATCTTTTCTTTAACTGAGGATGGTATGTGAGGAGCCAGAAAGACTGCCCCTTACCTTGTTCCTGGGTCTGTATAGCTAACCAATCACCTGGCCGGGTCCCAGAGTTCAACTCCAGTTTCATGTTGTGAATCCACCCTACTACAGATGATGGGAAACTCCCTAAGAAAACACTACACTACCCTCCTCAGTGAATGCCTCACCTTGAACCTGCCCACCTTCCATAATCCTCAGCAGCTCTTCCATGGCACCTGCAGTTCCACCAGACTCCTGACATGAATCATCCCCACCTATACTAGAACTATTCCCAAGACACTAAGTCTGACATACCTACAGAAACTCACAGCAACATGTCCTTGCCCGTAGCCACATCATGAACTGCTTCAATGTCCAGAACATCCAATGTCACCATTTTCCTTGACTGCTGTGCTATTTCCCTTAGGCTACCACCCTACTCTTCACTGCCTGCCTTCTTTTCTGACTGGACTCACCAGGTTCCTCAGCCACCACCAACTGACTGGTAGGCAATTCTTGGAATAGCTCCTCAGCCTCCGGCCAACAATGGCCATCCATCTTTGTCATAAACTCTGCACATCGGCAATCTGCCTAAAGAAAGGGCAACAATAAAAATCTAGGAGATAAACCCATACCAATATACCAACCTTCCAACCTAATATAGCTCACCCCATTTTCCTCCTGCCTTATAAAAGCAGTAAGATAACTCTTAAACCATCAGGAATAGATTCTAACAAAACAGTGAAAAATCAGGAAAATTCCAGGGCAATCATGGACACTGTTAAAATATTAGTTCTGTTAACTTGAGCCGTTAGCAAAATAAAAGAATGCTGACAACCAAACAAAACGAAAAAATGAACTGCAGACCTGCTGGCAAAAAAAACAAGTAAACCAGAAGCCAAAAATTTAGCGCTTTCATCCACTGTTTAATACGTGAACTTCCTCAGAAACATTTTCAAATGATTTCCAGTTCCTTAAATAACTTACTAAACAGGAAACGACATCATGACCATCAAACTGAAAAAATAATAAATGTGATTTTCTACAAAAATGAAGTATCGTCATAATGATAACAAATAAAAAAATATGTCCTGATACCTATAATGATCTATCTCCAGTATAGATTTTAAATTTAAAATGTTTTTTGAAATATAAATAGGTGTTTGAGACCATATGCATGTGATCCATGTGTGTTTTGTGTGAGGTGTACACGTGTGTACACATACATGTTCATATCACTCTGATTTCCTTCAGAGACATGATATGATTTACATTATTCATATATATACATATTTTTTTGTTTATACATATATTACATTTTATATATATATTATATTATATACATTTTGGTGTGTGTACTTGTGTGTATATATCATCATTATTTTTATATTGTTATATATTTTTTATGATATTTATACATATATTTTTTCATATGTGTATTTTATATTTTCATAGTGACCGTTTGGTTCTATGTTTGTGTGTGTGTGTGTGTGTGTGTGTGTGTGTGTGTGTGTGTGTGTGTGTGTGTGTGTGTGTGTATGTGTGTGTGGGGGGGGGTGTACATGTCTCTATGTGTGTGTGTGTGTGTGTGTGTGTGTGTGTGTGTGTGTGTGTGTGTGTGTGTGTGTGTGTGTGTGTGTGGGGGGGTGTACATGTCTCTATGTGCATATGTGTGTGTGTGTGTGTGTGTGTGTGTGTGTGTGTGTGTGTGTGTGTGTGTGTGTGTGTGTGTGTGTCTGTGTATGTGTGTGTGTGTGTGTGTGGGGGGGGGGTGTACATGTCTCTATGTGCATGTGTGTGTGTGGGGGGGTGTACATGTCTCTATGTGCATATGTGTGTGTGTGTGTGTGTGTGTGTGTGTGTGTGTGTGTGTGTGTGTGTGTGTGTGTGGGTGTGTGTGCGGGTGTGTGTATGCATGTGATTGTTGTGTCTACATAGGAGAGGTCTTTGGATACGCATTTCATATGCTCAAGTTGATTATTATGCTATTCACACAGCATGAATATGTGTATATACATTCATTTGTATATATATATATATATATATATATATATATATATATATATATATATATATATATATTTTTTTTTTTTTTATTTGTTATCATTATGACAATACTTCATTTTTGGTAACATGTGGTATTTCCTGTCTACATTATTTATATTATTATATATGATATATATGATATATATATATTTATCTAGATTTATATATTTTTATATATATGTATATAATTTTTTACATGATTTTTCACAATTACATTTTATTAACTTCAACTTTCTATATTTATATTGTGTAATATTTATTACATACATTTTTTTATGAATATATAAATAATTTTGTTCAGCAAGTGACATGATAATAGGACTTGTTTATTAACTATTTATTTATTTATTAATTTAAATTATAATTATTACTTACATATTTTTAAGATAAGCACAATATGCACAGTGTTATATATATATATATATTTTGATTTTAGCTAGTTAGCATAGAAATTTATTTGTTTATAACAAAAAGCCTTTTGGAGTTTTGAATGTAAAATATGAGTTTTGTCAGCAGAGTTTGTTTTATTATTTTTGTGTTATTATTGCTTTACTACAGTTGCAATACTGTACACAACATATGCATACCAATGCTGTTGTACTCTGCATTCTAAATACATACCTAGTAGTCTATGGATGCAATCGCATTTTACTTCTTTGTAATTTGTTTCTACTGTGACGTAACCAATCACCCACATCCATTTACTGCCTCAATTAGGTGATTTACCTTGTTAAATGTGTGTTGAGGCATATATAAGGAAGCTTGGTGTATGTGTAATTTATTCTGATGAAGTCTCCGTTATATGGAGACGAAAGCGCTTAATCTGTATTTAAAGTATATAAATACATTTTTTATTTTTTGCTTTTTGTGTGCAATAAATTTATTTGAATTTATTTAAACTTTATTACGTGGCAGTTACTTGCACCCAAGGTATTGGACAGCCTTCATAGTGCCGGAGCACGTTTTTAATACTTCATTTTTGTAGAAAATCACATTTGTCATTTTTTCAGTTTGATGGTCATGATGTCATTTCCTGTTTAGTAAGTTATTTAAGGAACTGGGAATCATTTGAAAATGTTTCTGAGGAAGTTCACATATTAAACAGTGGATGAAAGCACCAAGTTTTTGGCTTCTGGTTTACTTGTTTTTTTTTCCAGCAGGTCTGCAGTTCAAAATAAAAGAATGTGCACCAATATACCTCTTCAAATGTCAGATTCACCCTGCCCATAGGGATGTGATGTTTAAACCTTAGCCATTCAGCCAATCCACCTAACTTAGGTAAAGAAAGTCAATAACTTCAACTTAGTCTCCTTTATTCATTAAGAGCAGTTCACTGCCTTCCCTTCACAGTGACTATTTCCTCTACATCTACATTACATTTGTATTACTCCAATCATACCTCTCAGACCAGACTTAATCCAGATTGCCATGGAATGTCCAGACCTCTGGTTCCTATTCTGTTCTGTTCCTCATGATTGAAGTCACTAAATAATGACCTGCTTGAGTTTCCAACTCCAACTCCATCAAAGAATCAAAAACAGGGACAGCTTTTAAATACTGTCCTATAAGCTTATAATGTTGCCAGAATAGCTAATTGTGTACTAGTATACCTTATCATTGTGCATTAACTTTGGTATTCTGATTTTATTCTGTGTATTTCAAAAAACATAGCATTAGACAAAGGATGTTCCATAGTGCCCAACAATCTTACTTAAAGTGTACCTAGTAGCAGCTAGTTTGGAAAGTTTCATCCTTGCAGACTGCACTGTTCAGCTATGATTTCTGTTTAGTATTTACCAAATGTTTCTTATGAAATCGAGTTTATCTGTTTAATTACACATTCTTTTCTAAAGCAGACTTTATCCTCAAGAAATAAGTAAACATGTCCAATAACTACCACACTTGCATTATTATATATATGTTGGTCCTGCAATCTTGACAAAGAAATCTGGCATATTTAAACACCTTGCTGCATCAGTCTTGTAAGTTTATTAGCATCTAAATAATACTTGATAGATATTAACCCAAAAGCTTAACAGTTTCTTAACTGGAAGACAGCCAGCATTGTTTCTCTGTTTTTAAACTGCAGTATGTTCTCCTTCTCAAAGGGGTTCCAAGGCGGACTGAGCATCTGCACATCAGTACTTTTCCTTCCACCCACCCTCCTTTAACAGTCCCCACCGCACCATATGTGCGTAGTGAACAATCATTCCTTGCAGCTGCCTCAAAACTTGTGAAACACCCCGTCACTCACAGCTTGTCTAGAAGCAAGCCAGTTGCAGAAAACCACGAGTCACTAAACTCCAAACTGAAGAACCAAGGAAACTGAAAATGTAGAACCAGATTCCAAGAACCACAACATGAATAGTAATCCAAAGTAGATTTATTTAGCACTTTCATCAGTTTGTTGCTAAAGACTTGATCAGAATAATACAAAATCACATATCCCACAGTTAAAGAGCATTCAAATTCAGTCACATGGTAATAAAAAACAATCACTTATTCTAAATCATTAAATAATTAAATGAACAAGCTCCCCCCATATCATTAAAATCAATTATATACAATAAGAACACAGTCTCAAATAGCTAGCTATACTAAGACAATCATTAAGTCCTGATGGCATATGGGCATTGGGCTTTATTTGCCAACAAAGCTCCATAAATTCTAAAACATCAGACCACTGGCCACCAAGTTCATCCTTTTTTAAACCTTGTAAAACAATAAATTTAAAACTATGTATTGGATGCCCTTCCAAGTGTTTATACAAAGCATTGCTGCCATTTTTACTTTTTTTTTGTGTCTCTGACATGGTCATAGATTCTTTCTTTTAATTTTCTTTTGTTTTTTCCTATGTAAAAACAATAACATAAAGAACAAATAGCAGCATAAACAACCCCAACAGAATTACAAGTATATAGTCCATTAGATCTAATATTGAGGTGGTTGATTTTTATTTTCTCAACATTCAAAATGTGTGTGCACTGTGAGCAAAACCGACATTTCTTATTACCTACCTTGGCAGTGTTAGTGCAGCTTGTCACATCATTCTATCATATTTTTAATCATAGATCCCCTTTTATATACTATATTTGGTCTGGGACCCAACTTTTCAAACACGCCTTCATGCTCACAAAAAATCTGCCAATTCTTAAACAAAATATCACAAATTAGCAAATGATCTGCAGAAAATCTGGTAATAAAAGAGCAATGATAATCCCTAGTGTGTGCCGTAAGTTCTAAATCAATGATACCGAGGTATCTATTCTCCTTGGTGCCATGCAAAGGGAAAATAATCCCTTTTTTTCTTTTGGTGGTAATCTCATTTCTTATGGTAATAAGTCCAGGGAGATATTCTCTAGAAGAAAATATTTCAGTTAGAACTTCACATTGTGTATAAAACTCAGCGTCACTAGTAACTATATGTGCTATTCTAACAAACTGGCCTTTGATTATACCCTTCTTAACATGTTCAGGGTGACTACTATGATAATGCAATAAACTGTTACAGTAAGTCGGTTTCCTATACACATTACTTAAATATTGCATATTCCTAGACTCCTTTTTAACTTCAACATCCAAATAGTTAATAGTGTCACTGCTGTAATTACAAGTAAACCAAAGAAATGATGTGGTGTCTTTATATAATCAAAAAATTCCTTCAAGTCCTCCTCACTACCTGTCCAAATAAAAAAAAAAAACAAATTGCCAAGGTAGCGCTTATATAAATTTCAATACCTCCTAAAATGGGACGCAAATAAAAAATTTCTTTCCCACATTAACATAATGATATTTGCAAACAGGGAGGCAAAAATTACCCCTATGGCTACACCAGTTTTTTTTTGAGAAAATATTGAACCTCAAAAAATATATAATTATGATGCAACACTATTTCCATAAAAGTTACAAGGACATCCACCTGTTCATTTTAAATAAGTGTGAGTCAAATAAAAATTCCTGCAACCAATCAATCCCCATGGTGTGGGGTATAACATTAAACAAATTGACAACATCAACCGCCCCCACCCCCCATTACAGAAACCACTGTAAAAAATTTCTCTAAAGCCAACTTCACACTTCTTAAGACAGAAGTGGCAAACTTCAAAACATCCATGCAGGCGGACAATAGAGGTACGACTGCTGAATCCTACACAAATGCACTTTATAAGCACTTACACAAGTGCATGGAGCGTGCTATCCTTAACAGAACCAAGATGCTATCCTCCAAAAAAAGAAGGCAATCTGGTGGTCCCCTGCCATAAACAAACTCTACCACAGAAGAAAGAAACTGTTTCAAAAAAGAATAAAATCCCGTAACTAGAAGAGCTCCCTGGTCAGCCTCAGTAAGAAGCTGAGATCCCTCATAAAATCCTTCAAAGCTAGTTATAAAAACAAAATCGCCACTGATTCTAGAGACAACTACAATGCATTCTATAGCTATGTCAAGAATCTCAATGGCAACACTCAGATCTGCTCTGAGTTACAGTACAACAGCACTAAATATACAGAACCAACTGATATTGCCAACATCCTGACAGATAGGTTCAGTGCTAACTTTACCCCCCACCCCCTAAAGTGCCCATCTCTATACCAGAAGAATGCAAAGTTCCTGTAATCATGACTGCACAGGTAAAAAACACACTGTCCAAAGCCAAGAACACAGCATCCATGGGACCTGACAGTATCCCAGGTTGCGTTCTACATGAACTACAGAATGAACTGGCACCCCACCTAAGTACCATGTTAAATTATAGCCTTACCTGAGGCTTTTTGCCCACTGAATGGTGCACAGTGATGGTTATCCCACTCCACAAAGCGGGAGCCACCACGGACCCTGGGAACTACTGCCCCATTAGTCTAACGAGCCTGGTCTGCAAGGCCATGGAATGTATCATCATGGAACTTACAAACAAAGACATTGGTAATCTCCAAACTGTGGACACCACCCAGTTTGGGTTTGTAAAAGGCAGGTCATGTCTCCTAAACCTGATTGACTTCTATGAAGCAGTCACCAAAGCCGTAGACAAGGGTAAGGTGGTTCACACAGCCTATCTAGATCTCGCCAAGACTTTTGACACCATCCCCTACACTGGAATTATAGGTAAACTCACTAAACTAGGTATAAATCCCTATGTCACAAGATGGGTTGCTAACTGGCTCACTGACAGAACACTCACTGTCAAAGTAGCAGACTCCAAATCTGACTTCAGACCAGTGACAAGTGGAGTACAGCAGGGTTCAGTCCTGGGTCCTCTCCTGTTTGGTATCTACTTTTCTGAAATGCAGGCTAACACAGAAGGTCTTTGGCTAATGAAGTTCACAGATGACTGCAAACTAGGAGCCATAATTGAAACTCTAACGATGTGGACATCCTACAAAACAGCCTCACTGAGACAGATGCCTGGTGTCAAAGCCATGGCCTCAAGCTCAATGCCAAAAATGCATTGTATTCCCCTTTGATAAAAAATTTGTACCCATGAGTTACCACATAGGTGGTAGTCTACTTAACACTGAAAGTGTGATAAGAGACCTTGGGACACAGGTGGACAGTATTCTCTTCTTTGATAATCACATTGCCACAGTAGTCAGGAAATCCTTCTATGTGGCACACCTCATCACAAAAGGTTTCTCATCCAGGAAAAAAGAGGTCAATGTCCCCCTCTCCTCATCACTCATTAGACCCATTATAGAGTACAACTCCCCTTTTGGTATGTACCTCACAAGACATCTACACCAACTGGAAAGGCCACAGAAATACCTCACAAAGAGGATTACTGGCATCAAACAGATGCCCTATGCAGACCATTTAAAAAACTCCAGCTTTACTCAGTCACATATCGCCTACTCAGAGGTGATCTCTGCCTAACATACAAAGCTATGTCAAACCCAGAGCTGTTGGACATGCTCCACTTAAAGAAATCCCAATCCCTCCAAGCTACACGCCCTAAGGACCTAAACCTTGTCACCACAATAAACAGAACATGCTGGAGGGATAGATTCCTGTCCCAGAGACTTCCCATACTCTGAAACAAACTACCTATCTATATCAAACAAAGCTCCTCATTAGCACACTTTAAGAAAAATTTTGATGATTGGATAGGAAATAGAAAATTCACCCCGGGGATCACCACTGTGGCTCTGCTCAACAGGGGCACAGGAAATAAGTTTTTTGGGTGGTGAAAGCCAGGGTACCTTTTTGGCTAGGCTTGTATAGGCCCTAGGGCTGATAGCCTATTACTTACCTATGAACCATAACAAATATAACATCTTCTTTGTACTCCTAAAAGTTCAATTTTTTTTCAAAATCTGCCAAGAGTCAATACAAATATGCTCTTCATTCTTTAAAACGTTTTTCAACATTACATCAACATATTTACATAATTTGTGTGTTTTAGACCCCTCCCCCTCGTGCATGGACTATGGGTTTCATAGGTGGATCCACTTTACTTTTGTGTATTTTCGGAATTCCAAAGATACTAGGCACCTTGGGGTATTTGATTGACAAAAAATCTACTGTATTGTGATCTAGTTGCCCCTGATCTTCCATGTCCTTAATCAACAAGTCAGTCTTATAATAGGATATGTTAAACATATTTAATGAAACTTCTTCATAAAGTGCACTGTCTAGTAAGAACACAGTCATCCTGTTGACATAGTCCAATTTAGACATAATGACTAACCCACCTCCCCTTACCTGGCTTCATAACATTTATGGCTTTGTTGTTAAAAACTTTCAGTAAAATTGCCCTTTCAACATCAGATAAGTTGCCGCTAAAATAATACCAATATATACCAACCTACCAACCTAATATACCTCGCCCCATTCTCCTCTTGCCTTATAAAAGCAATAAGATAACTCTCAAACTCTCAGGAACATATTCCAACAAAACAGTGACAAATCAGGAAAATTCCAGGGCAATCACGGACACTGAAAAAATATTGGTACTATTAGCTTGAGCCATTAGCAAAATAAAAGAAAGTGCACCAATATACCTATCTAAATGTCAGATTCACCCTGCCCATAGGGTTACAATGTTTAAAACTTAGCCACTCAGCCAACCCACCTAACTTAAGTAAAGAAAGTCAATAACTGCAACTTAGTCTCCTTTATTCATTAAGAGCTGTTCACTGCCTTCCCTTCACAGTGACTATTTCCTCTGCATCTACATTACATTTGTATTACTCCAATCATACCTCTCAGACCATACTTAATCCAGATTGTCATGGAATGTCCAGACCCCTGGTTCCTATTCTGGTCTGTTCCTCATGATTGAAGTCACTAAATAGTGACCTACTTGAGTTTCCAACTCCAACTCCATCAAATAATCAAAAACTGGGACAGCTTTAAAATACTGTCCTATAAACTTATACTGTTGCCAGAATAGCTAATTGTGTACTAGTATACCTTATCATTGTGCATTAACTTTGATATTCTGATTTTATTCTGTGTATTTCAAAAAACATAGCATTAGAAAAAGGATGTTCCATAGTGCCCAACAATCTTACTTAAAGTGTACCTAGTAGAAGCTAGTTTGGAAAGTTTCATCATTGGAGACTGCACTATTCAGCTATGATTTCTGTTTAGTACTCACCAAATGTTTCTTATGAAGTCGAGTTTCTCTGTTTAATTGCACACTCTTTTCTAAAGCAAACGGAATTCTCAAGAATTAAGTAAGCACGCCCAGTAACTATCACACTTGCATTATTATATCTATGTTGGTCCTTCTTCAATCTTGACAAAGAAAACTGGCATATTTAAACACCTTTCTGAATCAGTCTTATAGGTTTATTAACATCTAAATAATACTAAATAGATATTAACCCAAAAGCTTAGGTCACAGCCAACATTATTTTGCTGTTTTTAAACTGCAGTGTGTTCTCCTTCTCAAAGGGGGTCCAAGGCGGACTGAGCATATGCACATCAGTACTATTCCTTCCACCCACCCTCCTTTAACAGTCCTCACTGCACCATACGTGCGTAGTGAACAATCATTCCTTGCAGCTGCCGCAAAACTCATGAAACACCCTGTCACTCACAGCTTGTCTAAAAGCAAGCCAGTTGCAAAAAACCATGAGTCACTAAACTACCAACACCAATGACTATCTTAGGAAAACATGTCCCAGACCATCAGTATTCCTAACACTTACCTTCCAGCTGGGAACCAGCTCAGCAGAAAAATGGCCATTTCCTGCCCTACCATCACCAATGAACTACCCTAGAGAGCACAATCAAAATCACGACCAGAAGACGCAACTTAACAGAACTGCTAAATGATTATGCCAAGAACCACAGCATGGACCGATGGCTAGAACAAAGCAACATGGCACCACCACCTCCCATAAACAACTAAAATAGTTTACTAGCCAGAAGCCCCCTCTCCCCTTACCTTGAACACAATTTGGAGCTAAAATGACATTGTACCTACCCACCAATGTAGATTAACCACCAGTGCAACAAAAGGCAACTAAACATGTTTCCATTGTTTTCACTCGTTTTTTTGCACGTTTCCATTGTTACTACTGCTAGCTGAGGGAAGAGTTATCTCCTGGGGCATGTGAGTGAACTTTCCTCAAACTAAATGACCTTGTATAATTTGCCTGACTGATTACTGTTTCTTTCTTTTTTTTAATGCACACTGCTAATTCCAGGTCACTACCCTTATCATTCAACACTGCCCCACCAAGAATCCTACCACAAAGGTCTACCCATGCTCTGCCCTGAAAAAGGAAGAGAGAGGAGACAAAAAAAAAAATACACAAAGTATATCCCAACCTTTGCTTTCATCCATTACCTACATCCAGCACATATCTATTAATCCAAGATCTACCTGATCACTGCAGTACCTACAGGTCATGTCAGATGTAATCCTGCACTGTAGCACATTCACACCTAAATCTGATCCCTTTCCCAGCTACACTCACATAGAATCCTCTCAGCTCCACCCTACGCCTACCTCACTTCCTCCTAATTCTCCTCCTATTGAATTAACCCTTCTTCTCCCACAAATCTACCTAACCTCATTACGCTTCATCCTAACCTTAACATCCTCCCCCACCCCCTTTCTACCCACCCTAATACCCTTTCTTATCATCACTGCATAGCCCCCAAGACACTGAAGATGTCTTTGGACAAATTGTTTTTTTTCCAAACCTTGTTTATCCGATCAGATCAGCACTTTGTTCCTATTTATTGCAAGGTACATTTTTTCTGAATCCCAATTAAATTTTTCATAACCAACTGTGAAAACAGGAATGAAACCCATGATGCTTCATTACTTATAGATTTGCAGCTGGAGAAAAAATTATTTATCTTTTCTCTTCTGATAAACAAGTGTCAAACAACATCTTTACATGTCAAAGCATGGCAGAAAGTGACTTGCAAAGGTGATATATGGCAAAAAGATATAATTTTTTTGGCAAATGAAATTGAGACATATACTGAAAAATGCACAAATTAACAAACCCATGCTTTCAGAAAGATTACATATCTAATCATACTGATGAATCTATAATCATTCACAGGTAATTCAATAAAGTGTGTGGGCTATGTAAGCATGATGAATATGAAATATGACAGATATGTTCTGAATTACAACATGTGTGTGTTATATTACAGAGTATGAATTATACTCAGGTAACCTGAATATAAAGCAGTGATTAATAATCCTGATCAGCACAGCAGTGTGCTAAGGCTGATGATTTTTTTTCCTCATAATTTCAGACTCAGATTAATTTTATTTAGTTGCTTCAGCAAAATGACCTCATTGTTGAAAACAGCATCCAGTTAAGAACGTACCTATTAGAACTGTTATGAAACAGTATAATGCAGATTTCATATCTGTGCTCTTTATTTTGACATACCCTCATTTCTTAGTTACACAGTGCTCCGTATTTAATATGCAGTTTGCTATTCTTAGTCTCAAAGAACATAACAACATTTGCATTGTAAATATTGCCTAAAATCAGCTTGCATACTTTCAGAATCTCATTTGCTTCTCATGCCGGCAGAGTACCCGATCAAAAAGTCAGTTTAGAGTTTCTTTTTGAAACAGTAGTATCCATAACTGGAAATAATTAGAATTTGATGTTAAATTATCAGCATTTGAATAAACCCCCATTTTTGTGATCATAGGAGACATGGAACCCAGATGGAACATTGAGACACCATAGCCCTGAACTAGTTTGATTTAAAGTGCTATTAAACACATTTTATAACTGCAAAATAAAAAGCTATCTTATTTTCCTTCTGCTGTGGTATTTATTTCCTGTAAGTCATAGTATAAATGGCTTCAAAACCATTATGAAATGTAAGGGAATATTTCCATGTGCCATTTTTTAATATTGTGTTGGCTTAATGTTCCGAATCCAGTTATCCCCTGGAAGTACATACTTAATTTGGAAGTCCATATTAATAAGCCTGTATATTGATACTAGATCTTTTAATACTCTTTTTCAGAATTTTATTTCAATGTATAATGATCTCCTTTAACTGTTGGAAGCATTCATGTATATAATGTATATATATTGTAGTATTGTATTAACAATTGGAAAAATAATAAAGATTTATTATTGAAAAAAAAAAAAAGAAACATAGTTCATGCAGTTAGGTTTAGAAAATCAGATAGCGTTTCTAAATTTCTAAATCACTGTAATATGTGTGAAGTGATCATACTGTGATTCACTGTCCAACAAATGCAATATGTGGATGCAGAATATCAGTGTTGCTTTCAATTAAATTTGACATGCCAAGTAAGACAGATAATGAACTGACAATGATAAAATGGTTACATGAGATCTAAGTTTTTCTGTAACTTTTTAATCAGTTTGTCTGGACGGATATAAAATCAAGAAGTAAAGCAAAATTTTGTTGAATCAGTCCATGCATTTGAATTATGCTCAGAGTAATTGGTCATGCAACCTAAGTGAAGAGGGGAGACTAAACTCTCCATTTCACTGTATTTGTGAAATCTGAAAGTTGTAAGTAGTGGGGTATGGAGGCACAGCATCCCCATGAGGAAGAGGAACTCATCCAACATAAAAATAATGGGCCAAACTCCAAAAGACTTCCTCTCTGAGTAGGTGATTACTCAGAAAGCAAGTCTGTGTGAATCTGGTCACTAGTGTAAGCCTGTTTATAGATAGGCCTTACAATGTAAGTAAGTAATCAATTACACTGAGTTCAACTCTTTCAGAATCAAGGCAGATTTGCACAGGAATAAGTCTTTTAGAATCAAGCCTGATATGTCTGAGTTAAGTATAGTTTGTAGCAGTAAGACGTAAGAAGGAAAATGTCACTTTAGTCTTACAGAACACTATTCTTTGGTAGAAAAAAATGAAGTCACACTTCATATAACAGAAAAAGCTGATAGCATATGGACATATATCTGGTACTTAACCCCTGTAATTAGTCACGTCATTCATTTGTCTGTTTTCTTTTTCTGTCTTCTGACCCGATTAGCAGATGATGATGTACTTTACTGATCACTCTTGGGTTTATATCAGCCGGTCTTCTCTGTCTTCATTAAATGAGAACACCCAAAATTCAGGTTTTTCTTTCCAAAAAGTCTTTTTCCTTCCCTGTAATACAAAAGTAAAACACTTCACATACAGAAAAAACATAATTTAATAATTATGTTTGCCTTTCTTTCCTGCATCTGTCTCATCTGTTCAATCACAACAGCTACTTAGAGTGGCACAGTAATTAAGTTAGGTCATTTATCCCAACAACAGAGCCATTAAGAAAACAATGACATTTAAATGTGCCTTATCAGTTACAGATTGCCAGCATCGCACCTCAGATAAATAGTGTAGCCTGGAGTCTGAACAAAGTCTGGGCTTTCAAGCTTAGTTTTCAGATGCAAATGTCTTTCCTGTAATAAAACTCAGTGCCACAAAGAAAGAAAGCAAATATGTTAATCTAACGTCTTACTTTCTGTCAGTATATGAATTTGGATTTTTTTCTACAATGTAGTTTCTGCAAAAGTGCATGTTTGATTTGGGGAAAAAAGATTAACACCAAAGACTTCAATTATAGCTACAATATTTAAAAGTGTGAATGCAATGCAAACTACTTCAGCCCAAGTGACACCTATTAATCACAGGGGTCAGATTTCTCACACTTGAACACTGAACTACTGTTGTTACTTTGAAAAGAACAATTAGCTCAGCTACATTTTCAAACCCGTCATTCAAACATCCCTTCAAATGCTGCAACAGCAATGGCCACTAATGAAAATCAAAGGAAGCAAAGTAATCAAAATGGTGGTTTAATGCTGACAGTGAAAAGTAAGCAGTTCTCCTCTTTATCTGTATCCCTTGCATGTCCACTGAAGCTGGCTATCTTTTAACTAAATAAAACCTCCAGGAAGCAAGAACCTGACACCCTTCATCTTTTCTGTTGCAACAGGTGAAGTACAACTTAGTTTCTGTAAAGTTATAAGAGTGTTAAAAGGTGTTCTAGTCCCTGCTGTATGCACAACAAGAAAGGGTTCTCTCTTCCCTGTTATTCCAGACAATTGCCAGTAGATGGCACCATGATACCTTGAATTAGCCTCACACACACACACACACACACACACACACACACACACACACACACACACACACACACACACACACACACACACACACACTCTTCCAATTCCAAACATTCACTGTTTAAATTAGCAAATGTCTGCTTTTTACTTTCAGCATTCTCACGGTCATCTCCAAATGTAGTACCTCTCAGGATGTGCAGTAGCAAATCCCGCCCCGAACACACCTCCTGGCCAAGCGCGCATGAATATTTATTTGAAACCATATTTTACAGCAATTTATATGAAACCATATTTTACAGCAATTTTACAGAAGCATTTTAAAGAAACAAATGCATTAACTTTGAACCAACTATGCGGTGTTGAATTAATTAATTAATAAAATTACCGATGCTGCATGATGCATTTTACTGAACTTTTGTGAACTTGGTACCAGTAACTTATCACTTAACCGATGCTCCACTGTAGTTCATACATACAGCCACTGTTATTTTGTTGTTTTGTTCACCCTGCCAATCATGTACTTTGTGAACTTGGTACGTACTTCTACACCAGTAACTTATCACTTTACCGATGCTCCACAGTCGTTCATATAGCCACTGTTATTTTGCTGTTTTGTTCACCCTGCCATTCATGTATGTTACGCCCATTCCACGCCCAAAGCTGCGCAGAACTGAGTATGAGGTACTACACTTGGAGATTACCCTAATCACAACTCTCTCTATAACTGCCCAACAACCCTGTTTGTATGCTTACAGTAATACTTATCTAAAGCATTCCAGAGCTACTTAGATTAATCTTTTGTTAGATACTGATATCTTAAGCCAATTACTCACCCTAAACTGATAGTTTTTCAGTTATCTAACAGTGTAGTACCTCGCAGGCGATATTGTGCAGGTTAGGGTGTGTCCATATTGATTGGCAGGTAATTGTACATCTGAGTGACAGTGAGTGTTCCACCTTTCCCGTTATAACATTTTAAAGGAAAAAATGTCAACGACTCCAAAAGTTGCTTAAAATCACACGTTTAGATAGTAGTATGGTTTAGCAGTGGCTACTGGACAGATTCTTGGGTCGCAGTTATTCTCAAAGATAAGCTAGTATGATGTTGACTGTTACCGAAGTTTGTTTATCGGTCTTTTTGATATAAACCTAGAAATGGTCCATCTGGGTCAGTGTTTACCCTGACTACGTTGATTAAGATAAAATAAAGTAAATGTACCCTGTATGTTATTCTTTGGACAGTAATACGGTAGTGCGCAGGACACAGTGATTTCCCATCCCCACTCTGTAGCTATAGATGTCGCCCAGGCAGCGGCACCCACATAGTACATGAATTTGTTTTATTTTACATTGTTCCTTTAATTCGCATTTCTGATCGCCAGTTACTAGGTGAGAAAAAAACCTTTCAGCATTACGGTCAACCAAGTCTTAATTAGAAATAATTGATTTTCAGAAACTTAGGAAGCCTGTAAGCTACCTAAACTCTGGGACAAATGAGAGGGGAGTTAGAACTTAGAAGCAATACTTCTGCATTGCTGTGGAAGCACTGCGTTTGTAGGTAAAGTATGGTCAGTATCGAGAGCAGTAAAACCGCAAAAGAAACTTGCTAATCTGTTTCTATATTTGTGTATTTATCTGTCACATTCAACTAATGCAATAGTGCTGAAGTCCGAATTTGTCTGGTTATGTAAACTAATCTTGTTTCAAATCAAAAGTTGTCTAGCAGATGTACTGAGCAAGCTATGTAACACTGCTGATGTGATGTACAGCTAATATTCTCAAAACAGGCAAACAGAGGAATTCA
This sequence comes from Protopterus annectens, assembly GCF_019279795.1. Classification (NCBI taxonomy): domain Eukaryota; kingdom Metazoa; phylum Chordata; order Ceratodontiformes; family Protopteridae; genus Protopterus; species Protopterus annectens. Next base: position 1,956,651,094 of record NC_056735.1, read on the forward strand.
AATATTAATATGGTTTGTTTGTTTGTGTCTTTCGGCTATTCCCAGTTAGGGGTCGCCACAGCGGAACTCCGGTCCGCTAATGATTGGTAGTGGATTTTTACGTACCAGGTTACCAGCCCTGACGCACAACCTTCAATGAAGGCACACCCCATTCACATATGCCTCCACACAGAAGACGCTCTAGCTGAGAATCAAACGGGACAACGTCTTGCTATGAGGCGACAACCTGCGGTAGCATTGTCGCCTCAAATATTAATACGGTCTGGATATAAACTTCCTTGTACTATGGCAGTTTAAGAGGAGGTACTGATGAGACACACAGCTAGAGAAGCATAAGAGTTTAAAAGCAAATTGCAGCTGTCTCGGTTACCTAAAACAAGAAAGAGTGCAGGTATTTCACTAGTGACGATGCATGCTTTAACACATGTAACACCTGAATAACTGCTAATTTTACACTCTGGAAATGTGTTTTATATAACTTTATTTAAAGCACCTGAATAACCGCTAATTTTACAGTGTCACAACTACCTGCCACATAAAAACTTGTTGCTAACTATTGCAATCATAGATTTCAAGCTTTCAGAAATATTACTCTCTATTGTCAAGTGCCACCAGCTGTCTTGTATAGCCACTTGTGTCCTCTTTTGTGGCATTTAAAATCAGTCTGGTGTTTGTATTTCATTTTTCTGTTTTTTTTTTTTTGTTTAATGCTTACTATGTGAAACTGACAGCTACATTCCTTGCTTTATTTTATTGTTTTATACATTTTACTGCTTTGTTTTATTATTCCGGTGCAATCAAAGGATTTTCACTGCTTTGTTTTATTATTCCGGTGACAGCTACATGACAGCTAATTACTATTAAAGTAGCTTGTTAAGTTGTGGGCGTTTAGGGGTGGGGTTTGTTACTGCGCATCCTGTGAGGTAGTACAATGTTAAATAACCGGTTTTTCACCTCTTGCCCATGCAGGGGTTGACCCACTCCATTTGCGATGCTCACTCCACTCTCCACCCTGCCCCAATCCCTACCCATCCCATATAATGTTAACCTTATGCGTAACCTGACCCCTCCCACACCTCTCTTTCACCTATCCTATAACCCCCCTAATTATTCCTCCAGTCATACCACACCTCCTAACTACTCTACCTCCACACCCATTCTAAATAGGGCCATATAGTGCTCCATCCCCTAAACTCTAGCTATCCTGATCATATTCATTCTGTTATCACACTGCAGTCAACCACTATCATGTCCATCACTACTATTACTATGATTTCACTTCTCTCACTTACACTCTCTCTTCTAACAATAATCACAACTCTACAGACACCCAAAATATCTCCTACACCCACCTGAACAACCACCACACATAAGCCACATTTATCAAGTTACTCAGGCATCCACTCTAGCTTATTTACATCTAATACCTCTGTACAATCCAAAGTTAAAATTCTACCTCTCCAAAGACACCCCCATTATCACACCACTAGCAGCAACTATACCAATCTTTTTTTTCCAAACATCTTTATTAAATTTACACATATGACAAAAGCAATCTTACATTTATATAAATGAAAAACATATAAAATTATATCACTTTAGTTTACCTTATAGATACCACTGAAACAACTATAGTCTTAGACATTATACATCACTTATAAACCATCCAGCCATTGTCAGTTAAGCATTATATAGCTCATTCAAATCCTGCCTCTTAAATCTTGCTCCTGCTCTGCATATATTGTTCCCACAATTCCCATTTTTCCTATGTAGTTTGCTCCTTCCCTTTTCTAAAGATCCCAATTCCAGTTGTTTTATCTTTGTTACTATATTCACTACTTCTAGTAAAGTTGGTCTAGACTTTGATTTCCATTTTCCAGTAATTGCTTTTTTGGCAGCCTGTTCGTGTGGATATAAGTGAAGTCGTGCCTTGGTGGAATTGCTCTATTTTTCTTGGTCTTGGCTGTTTTTTCAGAGCAATTTACTTTCCTGTTCGTTTTGTTTTTTTGACAGCCCCCATAATTAGACTCAGCAAGGTTTTACTATGTCTAGCCAAAAATGATAAGTATAACTCACATAATTTGCTAAAGCCTTATACCCCCGTGTTGTGATATACAATGCAACCCAGCACCCCCCCCCCGCCCTAGCAAGCCTAGAAAATCCCTCATGCTATCAACCCTAAATCTCCAAAGCCTTAGAAACAAGATACCTGAACTCCAAGTGTGGATTTTACAAAACAACCCCATTATTATAGTAGCTACCGAAACCTGGTTAAAATCATATGTAAAAGACAAAGACCCCCCCCCCCAAGGCTATTCATGCCTAAGAGCTGATTGGCCCCACAAGAGAGAAGGGGGGAGTAGCAATACTCTTCCCTAACAAATATACTTTACTTCCCCTACTTAAAACCAACACCCAACTTCTCCCCAACCAAAGTACTAATCTCTATATTAAAACATAAGTATAAAAACATTTGCATAATTGCTCTGTATATTAGAAAACCAATATTAGAGAACATACTTGAATGGACATCCCAAAACATACATAATGAAACCATCATCCTAGGTGATTTAAATATTGATTGGCTAGACATTGCCCAAAAGAACACCTCAAAAAGCATAAACCTTTATAACTTCTCACAACTAATTCAAGACATCACCAGACCCCACAAAAATATCAACTGTGGCTCCATAATAGACTGGATATAGTCCAATCCTAACAGTATCACCACTGCAGGCATACTACCTAATAACATTCGTGACCACCACCCATCATATATCCTATGCAAATCTTCCCCAACCCTAGGCCAACACCAATAGAAATCAACCAAATATTTGACTAATTTCCGTCCATCCATATTTAATAAAACCTTAGCTAAAGTAAATTGGAAACCCCTCAAATCCCTACCACTTAATGAGGCTGTTGAATTCTTTAATTCAACATTCCTAGATATCCTAAATAGGCAAGCACCCACTCTCCAAAAATTGATAAAACATAACCATGCAAGCTGGCTCTCAAAACCCACCAAAGAAGTTATGTCCAGAAGGGATAAAATCTGAAAACTGTGCAAGAAAAACAAATGCCCCTCAACTATACTACAACACATGCGACTCTGTAACCAGGAAAAATGACTAATGACCAGAGATAAAAATGCCCACTACCTCCATCTACAAAGTCAACATAAATATAATCCCCCCAAAAAATCTTGTCCTCTATTAACCAGCTATTACATCCAGGATCTCAAAGCAACCCATCCCCTGACCCATATAAAACCCCAGCAGAACTTGCCATGATCTTCAGTTCCTACTTCACTGACACCATAGCTAACATAACCACCACTTTTCCTACAGTAAGCACCACCACTACCACCAAGACAGCTGATGACCAGATCATGCCAGAAAACAATCCTACCCTTGACTCCAACTTATAATTCTCTCTCCCATACCCACAGCCACAATAAAATCACGTTTCTTAGGCTAAAACGCTGTACTCTGGCTCCTGACAATCTACCCCCACACTTCTTGCAGCCAGCTGCAAACTCTATAGCTTATCCCATCAGCAAACTCATTAACAGATCTATTAAAAAATCCCTATGCCCCAGACATCTGGAAAAAAGTATGCATTCTCCCCTTACACAAAGTTGGTGCAAACATAGACACCACAAACATTTGACCCATAGCAATTCTCTCACCCCTCTCTAAAATATTGAAAAAAATGCATCCACACCCAAAGCCTCAACCACCTGCTTGAAAACCAAATTCTATCACCCACTCAGCGTGGTTTCACACCAGGACACAGCACCACCACTGCCCTCCTCTCCTTCCTTGATACAGTTAACTGGGCATGGGATGCTGGCAAAATAATCATTTCTCTATTCCTAGACCTCTCCAATGCTTTTGTTACCATTTCCCACACCATCCTCCTCTCCAACTATCCATCCCCCACATTTCCCCACCTACTCTACAACGGTTCAGTAGCTATCTCTCCAAAAGGCATCAATCTACCAAATGGAAACAATCTTACTCTCCCTTCCTCAGTACTTCTACAGGGGTACCCCAAGGCTCCATACTTGGTCCTCTCTTATTTAGCATCTTTATTAACAACTTTCACTCCACTCCACTCTCCAACAGTGCTCAGTAATCCAGTATGCTGATAACTCTACAATAATATGCACTTCAAATTCCAGCTCTGAACTCCACAAATCACCAAGAATGTCCTCACCTCTACTGAATCTTAGATGCTTAACAATCATCTTGACCTAAATCCAAAAAAGCTAAACTAGTACTTTGTACGCCTAAGAGAACCACTCCCTTAAATAAAAAAAACCTCTCCATTATGCAAGCCCAAGACAATATCACTATAGAAGTTGTCCCACACACTAAACTACTAGGCATTATTATAGATGAAAACCTTAACTTTGACCTACACATAAACAATAACATCATAAAAACACATCAAAAGCTTGGTATGATCTACAGGCACCAATGCATTCTTAGCCTCTCTACTAAACAAACCCTTGAACCCACCTTTTTATAACTCTCTCTCTTTTATGGCACCCCTCTCCTCACTAATATCCAAAATTCTGCAAAATGCAAACTAGAAATGTGTTACAACAATAGCCATATTTGCCAACAAGGCCAAATTCTCATCCCACCACTGTAACTCGCTGAAACAATTAGGTTAGCTAAAACTCCCTCCACCATCTCTCATTCACCTAGCTAACTACAGTGCACAAAATAATCTACAGACCTACAGACTGTCCTGCTGTCTTGACACTACTCACCCAATACCAACCCAACAGGCAACAAAGACCTGAAAATCATCTACTTCTAAAAGTAAAAAAGCCCACCTTACTTGCTGGTCAACTCCTCTAGTCCTTCACCGTTGCCAAACTATGGAACTCACTTCCACCTTCTATAAGACACACAAGCAGCACCAACACCTTCAAACAAATACTGGAAACTCAGCTTTTCCTGCCTATGTACCTGCTTTATTACCTAACCTTTTCCTTCTCCTTATATGATAACTAAACTCCTATGCTTTTTGCTACTGCTGACTGATGATATTTTCTCCATAATTATTATTTTTTTATCACTTGTTTATACTGGTATAAAAATGCTGATTATTATATCTCTGTTTATTCCTCTCTAAATTCATCTGACAACCAACAAAATTTCTGCTTTTATGTATATATTCTGTATATATTACTGCAATCACTATCCGTAACACTGTATCTACTTTTGTACCAATTAATATTTAATATTTTCTGTATCTATGTTCTTGTCGGAGCTTTTCTTCCCAAGCCTCCACTGAAAATGGTCTATTTTAGGCCCAGTGGACTTTTCTGGTAAACAAATGCAATAAATAAATAAATAAATCTTAAGGATTTCTTTCTGTCCTCTAACATGACATATGGAAGGCGAAGCCATTGACTGTAAAACAAAATAATGCTAGCCATGGCAGCCTTTTTCATATCATTTTGGGGTATAACAAATTAGAAAATAACGGTTACCATTTCCTTTGATACAGAGGCATTAGCAATGCAGAAAAGGTCAAGATTTGCTGAAAAACATGTTTTTTTTTCAGTGCAATTCTTCTTCTTGGCATGTCTCTCTCCCTTCTTTTTTTATAAAACCACTGCTCACTCATCTTTTACGTGTCCTGCTTGGGAGCTGTTACATTACAAGAACTGGTTTCCTTTTCTCCCAGTACAAATGATTTTTTTCATGAATTTTATATATTGCTTGCCACTAACTGCTTTTTTAAAAATATATTTCTCAAATTCCTAACAACATATATATCCTTATTTCGTTTCCTATGTATGCCAACCCATATGCTTTTCCTCTCACTGAGGGATGTTAAAAATCTATACATCTTTGAATATGCCATGTTGAAGTACATATTGTTTGAATGCTATCATCTTCACAATAAAATGCTATACTCAAAGTTATGTGCACAAGTAACTCTAACCTGCTTTTTCATTTCTACATGAGTTTGTGATCAAATTTAATTATTTAAAGAGGGTTAGGATTGGCAGAACATTTAAATATGTGATCTTTATGCATGTACCTTTACACCTGTAGGTTTCCTTCTTAGACTATAATGACGTGGAAGTGCAGCTTGCTTTTGTCTATTTCATACTTCCATCCTTATCAAGTTTCAGAGATGCTCAGATGATTGCAACTATCTAGCCCCCCCTATGTCACTTGTTTGTTGTCCACATCAGCATCTGCACTTGCTTCACAAGCAGCCCACTGGATCTGTAAATGGAATTTCAAGATGGAATCCAGTAGTACCAATCAGCTTCCTTACAGGTATGGTAAGTGACTTGCTGCGTTCATTTCCATCTCCACCTATTTCCCATAATTGGTCAATGATATGTGTACCATAATTGGATGTGGTGTGTACTTTCTCAGTTTATCTTGTGTGTATGCCATTGTCAGTATTTCACACAAGGGTTAACACCGTACCTTCTGTCATTCTTTGATCACCATCACACAGAAGAGTTTGATGAAAGACAAACCCTATGGTACCAGTGTCTAGGAAAACGTCAGCATCCTAGCTCAACACATTTCTCAAGACCAAAGGAAAAGTCTGTTTTCCTGCCCCATGGATCCTGAATGATAAACAGATGACAGGGTTCATGTTATGATCTTACTACTGACTGTAATATATAAGTGCACCTGTAAATGTGTATGGATGTTGATTACCTAACAGAAAAGGTGTTATGGACAACATCCCAGGCTGCGTTTTACACGAACTTCAGAATGAACTGGCTCCCCAACTAAGCACTATGTTCAATCATAGCCTCACGTCAGACTTTGTGTCCACTGAATGGCGCACAGCAACAGTTATCCCACTCCACAAAGGGGGAGCCACCACTGATCATGGGAACTATTGCCCTATTAGCCTGATGAGTCTGGTCTGCAAGGCCATGGAACGTATCATCATGGAATCCATAAACAAAGACACTGGTAACCTCCAAACTCTAGACCCCACCCAGTTCAGGTTTGTGAAAGGCAGATCTTGCCTCCTGAACCTGGTCGACTTCTTTGAGGCAGTCACCAAAGCCATAGATGAGGGTAAGGTGGTTCACACAGCCTATCTTGACCTCGCCAAGGCTTTCAACATCATCTCCCATTCTGGAATTATAGCTAAACTCACTAAACTAGGTATAATCCCTATGTCACAAGATGGGTTGCCAACTGGCTCACTGACAGAACCCACACTGTAAAAGTTGCAGACTCCAAATCTGACTTCAAACCAATGACAAGTGGAGTACCATAGGGTTCAGTCCTGGGACCTCTCCTGTTTGGTATCTACTTCTCTGAAGTACAGGCTAACACAGAAGGCCTCTGGCTAGTGAAGTTCGCAGATGACTGCAAATTAGGAGCTATAGTCAAGTCCCCAAATGATGTGGAAATCCTACAGAGGGGCCTCACTGAGACAGATGCCTGGTGTCAGAGCTATGGCCTCAAGCTCAATGCCAAAAAGTGCATTGTTACCCCCTTTGGTAAAAACTATCTACCCATGAGCTACCACATAGGCAGCAGTCTTCTTAACACCAAATGTGTGATAAGAGACCTTGGGACCCAGGTGGACAGTAGTCTCTACTTTGATAATCACATTGCCACTGTAGTCAGGAAATCCTTCTACATGGCACACTTCATCACAAAAGGGTTTTCATCTAGGAAAAAATAGGTAATTGTTCCCCTCTACTCAACACTCATTAGACCCATTATAGAGTACAACTCCCCTTTAGGAATGTACCTCACAAAACATCTGCAGCAGCTGGAAAGGCCACAGAAGTACCTCGCAAAGAGAATTGCTGGCCTCAAACAGATGCCCTACACTGATCATCTCAAAAAACTCTAGCTTTACTCTGTAGCATATCACCTACTCCAAGGTGAACTCTGCCTAACATATAAAGCTATGTCAAACCCAGAGCTGTTGGACATGCTACACCTAAAGAAATCCCAATCCCTCCGAGCTACATACTCTAGGGACCTTAACCTTGTCACCACAATAAACAGGACTTGCTGGAGTGATAGATTCCTGTCCCAGAGACTTCCCATACTCTGGAACAAGCTACCCACCTATGTCAAGCAAAGTTCCTCATTAACACTCTTTAAGAAAAATCTTTGATGCGTTGATGTGAAATAGGAAATACACCCCGGGGATCACTTCTGTGGCTCTGCTCGACAGGGGCACAGGAAATTACCTTTCTTGGGTTGGCGTAAGCCAGGGAACTTTGTTTGCTAGGCTTACTTAGGCCCTTGGGCTGATAGCCTAGTACCTACTTATGAACCAGTCTATGAACCTATGAACCTACTTATGAACCTATGGTGGCTTTTCAGGTGACAAAACTATCATTGAATTGCCTGGCTATGTGCAATGCACTTACAGGTTAAGAGAAAGTTCATGTTGCAGACACAATCATACTATTGAATTGCAGACCACAACAGGCTCTGAAATACACCAGGATAAGTGTACATAGACAAATATAAGCAGCTCTGTATGGGGTGCTATTAATCCATGAGAGATGGAAGTATAAAATGTAATGTCTGTCTATGCCATGTTAAAATACAGGCTTTGTGATAAATTAATTTTTTTCAGTACTGCAGAAAACAAAGAAATTAGAGTATTCTGTAATAATTGTGATTGCATTTGTTTTCAATAAAATGACACTATGGAGAAGTTAATATTGAACAAGCTGGATGCAATGTTTACTGAGCTGAGAGCCTTGTTGTTTGTAGGGAAAAATGTGTGTTCACGGAGGGTGAGGCTGAGTGGCCTAGTGGAGACCAGACCCAAAAACATAAGTAGAGATCAGAGATGTATGAGGTAGAGATTAGAAAGCTGTAGCAACTAGTGGTAAACTTACTGATGAAGCAAGAATTCACACATTGTGAGACTAGACCAGGGATGGAGAGAAAGAATATATTGAGTTTCCACCAGAAGTAGTTCTTAGTGGTCATGAAGGACACTTCAGTGGCAGTTTGGGGCTCCCATATCCACCAAGTTCCTAGGATATGGAGGTATAGTGATACTCCAGGCAAGTTGAGGCACCTGCTGTTTAAAGTATATTTCTTTTGCACCAAAGAGTGCATGCTGAGATTAACAGCACAGCAACAAGGACTATTAATGGCAACAATATAATAATAGGTGTTACTCCTGTTCAGTAGTATAGAAGAGAAGCAGATCACCGTATAGGTCTTGTGAGGCAAATGACCCTTTAGTTAGGTTTGTATACTGGCCAGAAATGTATGTAGCAGCTGAAGCGATAAGATCTTTTTATAGAGGAACAATGGAAGACAAAGAGAACTATGACCTGCAATTAGAAAAATACGCAGAAGAGGACGGACTACACAACCTTGAAATATTCGTAGAGAAGAGAGAATATACATTTTATAATTTCAACCAAATGAAACAGAGTAGATTACATGAACACTATCATTAGACCATAGCATGACTATGGAGGAGGGATATCATGTTCTGAAATAGCTAAAGCAAAAGTGAATGTAAATAAACAAGGCAAGGGACAACATAGAAATAAGAGGGGGAGGGAGTCAGTGATTGCTCCTAATTAAAGGTACTTAATACAAATATGGAACAGTGTAAAAAAAACTACATAAAAATAATGAAAAGTGGCAACAGCATTGGAAATATGATAGAAAATGCACTATGGCTTAAGTGTATTGACTAAAGGACAGACACAAGGGCAGTGTGACAAACTGGAATTAAGGTTCATTACATGAGTAGGAAAGCATAGCCTAAGCTAGTCTAAGAAGAAAAATACAAATTCAATTCTAGTGGCTAAAATGTATGGTAGAATAGGCTATAAGCAAAGGACATTATCATATAATGGAGGAAGAGAAGGCTGAGATAGATGCAGGACAGAAGAGATCAGTGCAGCGGAGAGCCAGTGAGAGAGACTGATGATACTAACAATGGGAATGGACTAGGTGAAGGAGGTTGGTTATGGTTTAGGGCGGTAATGTATACATTAAGAGAAGTAAACCATTCATGAACTCAAGATGACCAAAAGGTAGACAGTGCTTGGGAAGAATCATATTGGTCTCATGTATGAGGAACAAGGAGTGGGTAAAGGGAAAACAGATATGGGGGTTGCTGCAAGCATAACAGGCAAAAGAAAACCCACACCGGGATAATGGCAGAATTTGGAATGAAATTTGGGCGATGACTAGGGAATAGATATAGAAGTGATGCATGATACCTTAGATTATTACATAGATGCTATAGGAGTGCGAAGAGATTAAATGAAGAGAGTTGCTGTTTAGAAACTCAGTGTTAGAAGTAGTTTACTCACATATGTGGTGGTGTTGTGGTTAGGTATGTAAAAGATGGGAGACACTTTTTCAGTTATGGAAATGATTTATAAATAAGGAATTGAAGATAGTTGAATTTTATGGCTATTTGAAATGAATGAGTAAGAAAGATGCTGGTCAAAAAAGAGAGATGTGAATTACCAATTAAGGCTAGATGGATGAAAAGGGAGGTATCCAGAAACTGGACAGGGGAGGAGCTTCAGAATGTAAAATAAGAAATGGTTAAGCACTGAGTGAGAGGAACAACTGTCCCACTACAAATGGATAAAATGTAAATGAACACAGGTAAATTAAACATTAGTATCATCTTTGTTGGCACAGTATTACAAAACGTAAACAGTAGCATATTGAACTGGTTCACATTACATAAAAGGATATTCAGCAAAAATTTGCATTCCCACTGATACGATATATTCACACTGACACAACCACAATATCATGTTGAAGTGGACTATATTATATATAAGCACTTGTAGTGGAATATTTGTTCCTCTCACTATCTTCAATTCCTTATTAATAAATCGTTTCCATAACTGAAAAGTGTGTCCCATCTTTTACATACCACAGCACCACCACACATTTTCATTCAATTCTCTTAGCATAAGCATGGATCAGCTTTTCTCCAAATAATGCTTCCTTTGATGCAGCTGCTTTTTCTATTATTACTGTTACTGGGAGTGGCATTTTAATCCTCAAATTTCCCCTCTCCTATGTTATAACACCTTAGTTTATAGCCAGAACTAGTATCCATTTTTTATCTCTGTTCATTTTAACTGTTATTATGGATTTACTTATTATTTTTTTCATTTGTTTTCTGTGGAAGTCTGTCTGGGTGAAGATCCCCTATGTTTTCTGTGGAAGTCTGTCTGGGTGAAGATCCCCTTTGTTTTCTGTGGAAGTCTGTCTGGGTGAAGATCCCCTTTGTTTTCTGTGGAAGTCTGTCTGGGTGAAGATCCCCTTTGTTTTCTGTGGAAGTCTGGGTGAAGATCCCCTTTGTTTTCTGTGGAAGTCTGTCTGGATGAAGATCCCCTTTGTTTTCTGTGCAAGTCTGTCTGGGTGAAGATCCCCTTTGTTTTCTGTGCAAGTCTGTCTGGGTGAAGATCCCTTTTTCAGCAGAGGTTCAGGGCCAAAAGCTCCATTGAAAAAAATGAAAAGGAAGGGTTTATTAATATGGAGGGGTAAATTTGGTGATACCTTAATATCGCATGTCAATGAGGTTTTACAGAGTTCAGAATTATGGCAGCAATGGAGATAAATAATCTTTAACATGCCTACATTATCAAATATGTGACGATGTATAATCTTAACATGTTAAGTGCTGTAATTGTGTATGGTGCCTTCAAGTGCAAGACAGAGCAACATGTGTGTGTGTGTGTGTGTGTGTGTGTGTGTGTGTGTGTGTGTGTGTGTGTGTGTGTGTGTGTGTGTGTGTGTGTGTATGCATGCATGCACAAAGCGTGTGGTTGTGAGTGTGTGCGTGCATAAAGCATGTTCATAGGTTCATAGGTTCATAGGTTGGTACTAGGCTATCAGCCCTAGGGCCTATACAAGCCTAGCCATTACAATTCCCTGGATATTTCTTCCCACAATATTTACTTCCCTGAACCCCTGTCTAGCAGGGTGACTGATATGATCCCTGTGGAGAATTTCCTATCTCCCATCCAGTCATCAAGGTTTCTTTTGAAGAGGGCCAAGGAGGCGCTCTGCTTGACATGTATGGGCAGTCTATTCCAGAGTATGGGGTGTCTCGGGGTCAGGAACCTATCCCTCCAACATGTTTTGTTTATTGCGATGACAAGGTTTAGATCCCTGGAGCGTGTGGCTCTGAGGGATTGGGATTTCTTTAAGTGGGGCATGTCCAACAGCTCAGGGTATTACATGGCCTTGTATGTTAAGCAGAGATCGCCTCTGAGTAGACAATATGCCAAAGAGTATAGCTGGAGTTTTTTTAGACTGTCAGCATAGGGCATCTGCTTTAGGTCTGTGATTCTTTTAGTGAGGTATTTCTGCGGCCTTTCCAGCTGTTGCAGATTTCTTGTGAGGTACATACCAAATGGGGCGTTGTAATCTATAATGGGTCTAATGAGGGATGAGTACAGTGGGACAATGACTTCCTTTTTTCTGGATGAAAAGCCCTTAGTGATGAAGTGTGCCACATAGAAGGATTTCCTGACTGTTGTGGTGATGTGGTTATCGAAGGTGAAACCACTGTCCACCTGTGTCCCTAAGTCTCTCATCATACTTTCAGTGTTTTCTGTACTGCCACCTATGTGGTATTTCATGGGTACATGTTTTTTCCCAAAGGGGATAACTATACATTTCTTGGCATTAAGCTTGAGCCCATGGCTTTGGCACCAAGCATCTGTTTCTGTAAGGCCCTTTTGTAGAATATCCACATCATTTGGGGATTCAATAATGGCTCCCAGTTTGCAGTCATCTGTGAACTTTGTTAGCCAGAGTCCCTTAGTGTTGGCCTATACATTAGAGAAGTAGATGCCAAACAAGAGCGGTCCCAGGACTGAACCCTGAGGTACTCCACTTGTCACTTGTCTGGAACTGGATATGGAGTCAGCTACTTTTACACTCTGGTTTCTGTCAGTAAGCCAGTTGACTACCCTTCGAGTGACATAGGGATTTATTCCCATCTTAGTAAGTTTATCTATGATTCCAGAGTGGGGGATGGTGTTGAAGGCCTTGTCAAGATCCAGATAGGCTGTGTGGACCGCCTTACCCTCATCCACAGCTCTGAAGACTGATTCGAAGAAGTCAATCAGGTTTAGGAGACAAGATCGGCCCTTCATGATCCCAAATTGGGTCCAGTGTTTGAAGGTTGCCAATGTCTTTGTTTATAAGTTCCATGATAATGCATTCCATGCCCTTGCAAATCAGGCTCACCAGACTGATGGGACGGTAGTTCCCGGGATCTAAGGTGGATCCCCCCTTGTGGAGTGAGATAACTGTAGCTGTGCGCCACTCAGTGGACACGAAACCTGAGGTGAGGCTATGATTAAACATGACACTTAGGTGAGGTGCCAGTTAATTTTGTAGTTCATGTAGTACACAGCCCAGGATATCATCTGGTCCCATGGATGCTGTATTCTTAGCTTTAGAGAGTGCGGTTTCTACCTGTGTGGCCATGATTACCGGAATATAGCAATATTTTGGTATTGAGATGGATCCTTTAGTGGGTGAGCAGGGGGTGAATTTGGCACTAAATTGATCTGCCAGAATATTGGCAATATCCTTGGGATCAGTATGTTTAATGCCATTCTGTTGTAGCTCAGAGCAGATCTGAGCATTGCCATTTAGATTTTTGACATAACTATAGAATGCTTTGTGGTTGTCTTTGAAATCTTTGGCAATTTCATTTTTGTAACTAGCTTTGGAGGATTTTATGAGGGATCTCAGCTTCTTACTGAGGCTGGTAAGGGAGTTTTTTGCAACCTGGGATTTTCCTCTTTTCTGCAACAGTTTCTTCCTTCTGTTGTATAGTTTGTTTATGGCAGGGGACCACCAGATTGGTTTCCTTTTTTTGGAGGAGAGCATCTTGGTTCTATTTGGGATGGCATGATTCATGCACAAGTGGATGTGCTTGTACAGTGCCTTAGTGTAGGATTCAGCAGTCGAACTTTCAGGTCCCATCTGCATGGGTGTCATGAATTATGTCACTTCTGACTTGAGTAGCATGAAGTTGGCTTTGGCAAAGTTTTTTATGGAGGTTTCCTTACTGGGGGGTGGAATATGGATGTCAATGGTGATTAGCTTATGGTCAGTCCTGACCAATGAGGGGGTGACCACTGGTGTGGAGCATGCATCTCCCATATTGGTAATGACCAGGTCTAGGATATTGGAGCCCCTGGTGGGACAATGGATTAGTTGATCCAGGGCATTGGAATTTATGAATTCCAAGAACCGTTGGGAAAAGGTGTTGGTACCCGAGTAGTTTTCCCAGTTAATGGCAGGTTAGTCGAAATCACCCAGTATTAAGGTGTTTGGTTGTATCTTAATATTTTCCAGTATGTTTAGAAAGTTGAAGTGAGAATCTTGGGGCATGGTGCGGGATCTGTAGCAAGCTACAATTTGGATTGCAGTCTTACCTAGTGTTAGTTGCACCTGGAGAATTTCATATGCATTGTGTTGGGCAACTAGCCTAGAGTTGTGAATATCCTTGGTGAATATGGACACTCCTCCACCTTTAGTGTTTCAGTCTTGGTTTGGTAGCCAAAAAGTGTGATAAGAGTTGTTTCCTGGTATTGCAGGGGTGATCTCTGGAGCATTGAACCAGGTCTCAGTTACTGCACAGATATCGATGTTCTTCATTTTTAGGAGTGCCTTGACAGAGTGCATTCTGAGGTTTAGACTTCTAGCATTGAGTAGCATGACCTTCAGATTTTGCATGCTTGTATCTGTTATGGTGGTGGTTTTGTCCTTTGAATCTTGCCTAAAAAAGGCACTATAGGGGTGTCAAGAGCTTTAGCCAGTAACCTGAATCCCAGGGGCGACAGGTGCAGATCATCTCTGGCAAAGCTTCGTGGTTTGTCAATCATGTCATCCCAAGCAGACAGATACTGGATCCCCTTTGAATGACACCAGAAGCTTACCCAATTGTTGAAGTCAATCATTTTGTCCTTATACTGTGGTATCATTCTGGACGAAGGCAGGATGCTACTCAGGGCTAGGGTCATACCTACCTGGGTCACATGATCCAAGAGCTCTTCCATGTCTCTTTTCATGTAGTCCAGGGAGGTACATCTCAAGTCATTCACTCCAACATACATAATGACAGAGTCGTATTTGTACTTGTTGTGGAGTGATTTGAGTGCATGCATTATGTGGTGGATCCTGGCACCCTAACAGACAGCTGACTGTAATTTTCTCCTTGTTCAGCCTAGTGAGTGGGACATCAGTGTG
Organism: Protopterus annectens; assembly: GCF_019279795.1. Lineage (NCBI taxonomy): Eukaryota > Metazoa > Chordata > Ceratodontiformes > Protopteridae > Protopterus > Protopterus annectens. Next base: position 1,956,666,354 of record NC_056735.1, read on the forward strand.
CCTGACTATAGAGTCACCTATGACAAAAGTGTTGGGTATGTTGTCTTGCCTTAAGGGCTGTTGTTGGGTGGCACATTGGTGTTGTGAGTTATGTGTCACTTTGGTTGTGACTGTTTTTTTTTTTGCATTTCAAATTCGGAGGCTCTTGTTGCTTGGGCAGGTTAATGCTAAGGGCTTCCACATATGTGGGTTTAGTGTTGCTATGTGTGGGTGTTGATGGTGTGGGTTTTGAAGGGCTATGTGTTGCTTGAGTTGTAGTGCTGGTGTTAACCTTCTCCTCTTGATTGTCTAGCACAGTCTTGGCTGGAGAGAGCTTTGCTTCCAGTTTGGCTATGTCAGTGCATCTCTCACAAGTTGTAGTGTTGGGTGGTAGGAGGAGTTGTCTGTGTACATGAGGCAGTTCCTGCATTGCCCCAGTGAGTGTGTATATGAGAGAGAACATTATCAGAGAAAGTTATCCAGAGAACTGATTTCTATTTGCTTGCTAAATGTTAATTGCCTTTACATAAAAGAAAGGGTTCTATTCTGAAAAATTAGTTTTTTGAGTTAATAATCAGCAAAAAGTAAACCCGTGGTGGTGGTGCTGCGGTAGCATTGTCGCCTCACAGTAAGACGCTGTCCGGTTTGATTCTCAGCTAGAGCGTCTAATGTGTGGAGATATGCGTGAATGGGCGTACCTTCGTTGAAGCTTTTGCGTCAGGCCTGGCAAGCCAGTACGTAAAAATCAACTGCCAATCATTAGCGGACCGGAGTTCCGCTGTGGCGACCCCTAACTGGGAAAAGCCGAAAGACACAAACAAACAAATCAGCAAAAAGTAAGCAGGAGCTTGGATGAAAATTGTAGAAGCTTGGAGTACAACAGCCCTGTCATAGCCTGATGTGGAGTTGCACCTAGTAGAGCCACCTGTTATACAGAGCTAGAATCTGGGGCCGAGAGAGTCTTGTAGCCTTGGAAACATGTTCAGGAGTAGGACATTTGCTGCAATGCTCTATAAGAATGTGTGTATGCTGAAGCTGAAATTAAGTTATTACTTTGATTCTATAAAAAGTCAGGTGGACTGTCATCTTTTGTTTGAGATATAGCATTAAAGATTTGTGTGTGATAAATTACCAAATTGACAATCACCTCTCTGTTAGTACTGTTGGAATTACTGATTCAATTGACAGGTATTTTATGCAAACAGCACCTCCACTGCTTCCTTGATCTTACACTGGTGGTGGATTGTACTTGTACTGCTAGTTAAAGACTTGCCATTTAGAGTTACTCACAATACTCTTCTGCCAAGCAAAGATCGTATTTGGACCACAAATTCCTTATAAATTAGCATTATTTCCGCATAGTTCTTTTTTGAGAGCCTTCCAACAAGATTATTTTTACTGCACTTGCTTGACATAATTTTTATTGACCCAACATAGGGCAGGTGCTGTAATTACTTGTCAAGTCTAATGCAGAAACTACCTAAAACTTTCACAACTAAATTGACACTTAGTTTTACTGGTAAACATAGCCACTAACCTCACAAGTGTGCCTACCTTGACAAAAAACTAAGCAAGGGTAATGGCGCGGAATCATATCTCAATGCCTTTGAGCATTATACTGTCATAAGTTCTGGGTCTGAGCAGACTAAAAAAAATCCATTCATCTCAGCTGGCAGAAGAGGCTTTGAAAGTGTATATGGACACGGCAGGCAGGAATTGGTTACTCAGACTATCTGACATGGTACTTGTCTTCCAATAATCACATACCCCTCAGGCAGATTCCTGTCAGAATGTTGGGCAACACACATTGTCCTTCACTCCATGCTTTAGATCTCATCTCTGAATTCCCTGCATGTTAATATTTTCTGTTAAGTTTACATCCCTTCTCCTTTTATCCCCCTTGTATTTAAGTTTCAAGTTACATTTATTTCCCTGGCATCAATTTAAATAAACAATATAGTGAATTTAATAAAGCCTACATGTTTTTTTTTTCCATGTAGGCATCTCACTGTGCTACTTATATAACTGTGAACATTTTGAAATTTAGTAAGCGCTGCTGAGAGGTGAACACACATGAGCAAACACAGAAACTTCTGTGGCATGCAAATGGCCTCATAAGCAGGTGAATCTCATGCAAATGAGGCAGGTAGAGTGATCCAACAAGCAGATAAGCATCTGTTCAGACCCCGTCTCAGTGTCCATAGTGTACATGGAAACATTTTGTGTACAGGAGTATACACAGACAAAAGGGGTGTAAAACCATAGATATAGGGACAGTAATCCCCTAAAAATGTAATACCATATAAACGTACACATATGAGCAAAACTATTATCTTGTATGTCAGAAAATTAAAGGAAATAAGTGAAATAGATTTTTTTATAATCTAGGTAAGTTTGCACTGCACACCACAGTGCCCAAACAAGCTTTATAGAAAAATGTTTAAAAAAAATGGAAAAGAAAAAGGAAATTGATATTATATGACAGAAATGTATTACAGGTCCTTACAATGGTGCATTGGTGCTGTTGCTAACATGATAGGGCTATGAAGCATGTAGTTTCCAGGCTGTGAGCATGGATATGTATGCAAATGAGGTGGAGTTACTGAACAGCAGAAAGTAGTAATTGTGTCCACATATCCCCTTCATGTAGGCTTAGGCCCATGATGATGTTTACACAAGATGTAGCTGACATCAGGGGGGCAGTCCTCTAACTTCTAAGCTCTTACAAGCTTTGGTGCACATTTGCTCGGCTCGCCACCTTGCTGAGCATGTATCAAAACCAGATGTATGCAAATAGGAGTTTTGACTTGTTTAAGCTATACTGGGCGGTGCTGTGTGCAGTGTCATGCACTAAAATAGGACATTAAATTATGTTAATATTATTGTAGTCAGGTGGAATGCATCATAGTTAGCTAATCACACATTCTGAACCCACAGCAGAGCTGTATAAAGTATGTGTACTACCTACATTTTGATTTTCCCCCAGTACTCTGCACTATTGGAGTACATACTTGGTAATTTAAACTGAGATAATGCTACGAGCTGCTGCAGGTCTGCTATATCTGTATGTGCTAATGCTGAAGTCAGTGCTGTTGGTGCTGCTGACAATAGGCCTAGACAGAGAAGGAGAAGAGTGTACAGGCTCAGGGTAACCACCAGGAGCTACATGAACTGGAGATTGTAGAGTGCTACAGGGTGGACAAGGACATACTACAGTAACTCACGGAGCTCTGCCACCTTCAGCTGAGACCCAGAACCAAAAGAGGGGAACCCATCTCAGTGGAAATAAAGGTATGTGTAGCCCTTAGGATACAAGCTACAGGTATTTTCAAAAGATCAACTTGGGACATGATGGGGGTCTCACAGGCATCTGCTTCCAGGATACTACACCAGATCCTGGATGCCATGCTGCCACATGCCAGTGAGCAGCACATTTTTTCCCCTCACCCCTGATGCATAGGTTCATAGGTTCATAGGTTGATACTAGGCTATCTACCCTAGGGCATTTATAATCCTAGCCAGAGTGTGTTTGGCTTTCGCCACCCTTTTAGATTAGTTGACTGTGCCTTTGTATAGTAGGTCACAGAAGATAACCCTTTTAAGGTTAGTTTACTGTGTGTCTGTCTAGTAGGGACACAGAAGAGATCCCAGGGGTAAACCTATGATCTCCCATCCACTCGTCAAAATTTCTCTTGAAGAGGGTCATTCAGGGGCTCTGCCTAACATGGATTGGGATTTTGTTCCAGAGTGAGGGGAGCATCTGGGATATGAATCTGTCCCTCCAGCATGTCCTATTTATTTCTGTGCTGAGATTTAAGTCCCTGGAGCATGTAGCTCTAAGGGATTTGGATTTCCTGAGGTGGAGCATGTCTATTAATTCTGGGCTGGACATGGCTTTATACGTCAGGCAGAGATCACCTCTGAGTAGGCGGTAAGCAACCGAGTAGAGCTGGAGTTTCTTTAGCCTAACTGCGTAGGGTATCTGTTTGAGTCCCTTGATCCTCTTGGTGAGGTACTTATGGGGTCTTTCCAGTTGCTGCAGGTATCGGGTAAGGTACATCCCAAATGGGGCATTGTATTCAATTATGGGCCTGATGAGTGATGAGTAGAGGGGCACAATGACCTCTCTTGATCCAGATGTGAACCCTTTCATGATAAGGTGGGCTATATAGAAGGTCTTTCTAACCACTTTAGCAACATGATTGTCAAAGGAGAGATTGTTATCTACTTGGGTCCCCAAATCCTAATTATTTCTTCCGTACTTAATGGATTACCACCTATGTGGTAATTTGTGGGCACTTTGTTTTTCGCAAAGGGGATGACTATGCACTTTTTGGCATTTAGCTTTAGGCCATGGCTCTGGCACCAGTTATCCGTCTCTGTGAGACCTTTTTGGAGGATGCTTGTGTCAGTCGGCGAGTCGATTATGGCACCCAGTTTGCAGTCATCTGCAAACTTGGTCAGCCATAGTCCTCCCGTGTTAGCCTGTACCTCAGAGAAATATTTACCGAACAAGAGAGTTCCCGGGACTGAGCCTTGTGGGATGCCACTTGTAGCTGTTTTAGAGTCTGACATGGCACCTGCAATTCTGACCATGTGGGTTCAATCCCTGAGCCAGTTTGCAACCCATTTTGTGACATAGGAGTTGATATTTAAGCTGGTGAGCTTATTTATGATGCCCAAGTGGGGTATTGTGTCGAAGGCTTTTGCGAGGTCCAGGTAGGCTGTGTGGACTACCTTCCCTTCATCTATTTCAAAGAAGTCGACCAGGTTCAAGAGGCAAGATCTGCCCTTAACAAAGCTGAATTGGGTAGGATCCAATGTTTGGAGGTTCCCAATGTCTTTGTTTATGAGTTCCATGATGATACGCTCTATAGCTTTGCAGACCAGGCTAGTCAGGCTTATAGGGCGATAGTTTACGGGGTCCGTTGTGGCACCACATTTGTGGAGTGGGACCACTGTTGGTGTATGCCATTCCTTGGGTACATATCCTGTAGTAAGGCTGAGATTGAACAGTGACTTTATGTGAGGGTTCAGTTCTTCTTGGAGCTTGTGTAAGACACAGCCCGGGACACCGTCCAGTCCCATTGATGCTGTGTTTTTTGCAAGAGCCAGCAGTATGCAACACTTCTACCATGAAGCACACTACCCTGAGATACTGGGTGCCAAAGACTGCACTCAAGTGCACATCAGTGCAGGGTGAGGATGGTAGAATCTACGTCAACCGCAAGGGGTACCACTCTATCAACTGCCAGATTGTGTGCAATGCTCAGGGGGTTATCCTGAATGTGTGTGCTGGCAGCCCTGGCAGTTATCACATGCATCACAGCTGTACCAGATGTTTGCTAGGGGGGACATCCCACATGCCCATTTAGTGGGTCATGCTGGCTATGCCCTGGAACTGTGGATGATAACACCCATCAGAAATGCACACATACCCATGGAAAAATGCCATAATGAGGCACATGCACAAACTAGGAACATCATAGAGCATGTGTTTGGGCTTCTGAAGTCACGGTTCTTGTGCCTAGATATATCTGGTGGAGCCCTGCAGTACTCTGCAGCCACATGTGCACATATGTTCAAGTCTCTAACTTACACAGTACTTGAAAGAATTACTATGCAATGGTAGTGTTTGTATGGTTTTGCTGCATTAATGCAAGTAAATACAATGGGCTATTTGGACAGAAGTAACATCCACATGGGGCTACAGATACCCAGTTCACTAGTATGTGTTCCTAAATATTCACTAGGCCTCATGGTTGGAATATTCACTACATCAGTCAAGAGAGATGTTAAACAGTGGGGTCACATGATATTTGGACTTCTGTGTATCCCAGCAGAACATGTAGTGTTGCTCCCCCACCCTCACACAGCAGTGTTCCCATATAACGTCTTTAATAGTAACTCATCAGTGGTATATCAGCAGGTCAGGCAATCTCAGGGCAGTAACATAGAAATTGATCATACATTTGTATGTCTCACTTTACGCAAGAAGAACATACATATGTATAATGTTCATTGTGCCACAAATGAGTCTTTTCTGTCTGGCAGCTTGTGTGGCACAGTGGACTAGGGTAGTTAGTATAGGTGATGGTGTTGATGGTTCTAATTTGGAAATATCCACATCTTTTGGATGTGAGGTTTTATTATATGTTTTTGTTTGTTAGAGATTGTCAGTCTGTGTGTGGTCTAACATTATTACCCTCTGTCACACATTAATTACATCAGACAGATGAAGAATGCTATGGACATTTTGAATGAAGTGCAGTATTGCAGAAACAGGGACAGATGTCACTCTCTGTAACACGAAAAAATCCTGTACGGATAGTTGTGGGTTGGAGTCACTTTATAAGTACTGACAATCACACTGGGCATGCTCATTCACTTAGCAAAACTGAGCGCAATTCTGTTGTCCCTTGATCAAAATGACCTGTTATGTATAAATATGTGTATACATACATACATACATACATATATGTATACATATTCATCTTTCACTATCTGTCTCTCACATAGTATAGGTACCGCTATATATTAACAAATGCATATATACCTACATATATATGTATATATATATATATATATATATATATATATATATATATATATATATATATATATGTTTACTATCAAATTCCCAAAGTGTCTGTGCTCGAGTGGCATGTGGTTGAAAGGCACTTTTCATAATGTTAAACCAAAATTCATTGACTACACTGCAGTGAATGGGTAGTGTAGTTTGAGTATCTGAGTTCGGCATTGTTCATGGAGATCATGGTTCAGTAGGAACAGGGAATTAGCCCATTTCCTCACTGTAGTGCAATCTTAGAGTTGATATAGTTAATTTGCAGGGGTGGGGGGCACATGGGGTGCAGGGGGGCATAGCCCCCCTGCAAAATAGTACAATTAATGTACCATTGACTGTAGAGTGTAACAGCACGTTAAGATGCATAGCATGGGTGACTAACATCACCTCTTGCTATGTCGAATATATCAAATTACAGATGTCGATGGGTTCATTTTCACCATGGCTGCTGTTTCGAAGTTCCCAATTCTGCTTTTTGCGTTGAACATTGTGACCAGTCAATGAATGCAGTTTCGGAATTTCAGTAGTAAATGATATATATATATATATATATATATATATATATATATATATATATATATATATATATATATAGATATAAGCATACATTTCAGTCTCTCCCCATATATCTACATGACAAATATACATATCATGCACACACACAAAACTACATTCATATATGCATCTCTTTTATATACATAAATATGTGTGGGGATGTCTGTATTGTTCTGCATACCCTAATAATGGTGAGTAAAGCTACACTATCACGCATCTATACTGTTGCTCAAAGGATCCAAAGTAAGGGCTCAACAGTACATAATGCACTTACCTACAGACCCCTGTGCCTGCTGGATGTCACCAAACATACACCAACAGGTGAGCATTTGTTGTAATATATAATATTATCCATGCACACTTGGACAGGGCATATTTTTCCTGCCCACAGACTTGCTCATCCAAGTGCAAACAGCCACATATGGTCATATTGGTAACTGTAGATACATAGCTAGGATAAATAACAGTTATCTGACTGCTAAGATACTAGATACAGATAACAGTATGAAACAATATCACTCTTCTGGCCACAGATGCTGTTCAACACAAGCCTAGCTTGAGTAATCCACAAGGAGTTTGCCCGAAATCAAATATAAAACTGATGTCAGCTGTGACATGTGCGATAAGTACTTTGATCTATAGTGTGTAAGATTAGATAGTTAGAGGTTCTAATCTTACTCCAGACCACTTGGTGTGCGTGTGTGCATGTTTCTCTCTGCAAATCAACTGAGAATCCCTCATTAGCTATCAAACTGCAATGGTATGCACTTTGTGGCCCTCTAAGTTGCTGCTGGCTTTCAAACTGCCCTCTTCTATAAGGCCTGATGATGTAATCTACCTTTAGACTAGCAGCTGCCATTACAGTATCAAATTTAATCTGTGATGCATGCAATAAGTACTGTGAACTATGTAAGACTAGGTAGTTAGGGATTCTAATTTCACTCTAGTCCATGTGTGTGTGTGTGTGTGTGTGTGTGTGTGTGTGTGTGTGTGTGTGTGTGTGTGTGTGTGTGTGTGTGTGTGTGTGTGTGTGTGTGTGTGTGTGTGTGTGTGTGTGTGTGTGTGTGTCTGTGTGTGTGTGTGTGTATGTGTATGTGTGTGTGTGTGTGTGTGTGTGTGTGTGTGTGTGTGTGTGCGTATCTCCCTACAAAACAACTGAGAATCCCTCATTGGCTATCAAACTGCAATGGAATGCATTATTTATTCCTTTAAGTTGCTGCTAACTTCCAAACTGCCCTCTTCTACAAGGTCTGATGAAGTCATCTACCATCAGACTACCAGCTGTCATTGCAATATCAGACTTGACTTAAGCCATGACACATGCAATAATTACTGTGATCTTTAGTGTATAACACTAGATAGACAGGGATTCTAATCTCACTCCAGGCCACTTGGTGTGTGTGTATGTGTGTGTGTGTGGTGTGTGTGTGTGTGTGTGTGTGTGTGTGTGTGTGTGTGTGTGTGTGTGTGTGTGTGTGTGTGTGTGTGTGTGTGTGTGTGTGCATCCCTCTGAAAAATAACTGAGAATGCCTCATTGGCTATCACACTGCAATGGTATGAACTTTGTATCCCTGTAAGTTTCTGCTGGCTTCCAAACTGCCCTCTTATACAAGGCCTGATAATATTATCTACCTTCAGACAACTAGCTGCCATTGCAATATCAGACTAAAGCCATAGCATGTGCGATAATTACTGTGATCTATAGTGATTACATAAGTAGGGGTTCAAAATCTCACTCCAGGCTCTTGGTGGGTGTGTGTGAGGATGTATCCCTCAACAAAACAGCTGAGAATCCCTTGTTGGCTATCAAACTGCAATGGTATGCACTTTTTGGCCATGTAAGTTGCTGCTTGCTTCCAAACTGCCCTCTTCTAGAAGGCTTGATGATGTTATCTACCTTCAGACTACAAGCTGCCATTGCAATATCAGACTTAAGCCATGGAGCGTGTGATAAGTACCGTGATCTATAGTGTTTAAGACTAGGTAGGTAGGGGTTCTATCTCAATCCAGGCCACTTGGTGTATGTGTGTGTGTGTGTGTGTGTGTGTGTGTGTGTGTGTGTGTGTGTGTGTGTGTGCATCCCTCTGCAAAATAACTGAAAATGCCTCATTGGCTATCAAACTGCAATGGTATGCACATTTTGTCCCTGTAAGTTGCTGCTGGCTTCCAAACTGCCCTCTTATACAAGGTCTGATAATATTATCTACCTTCAGACAACTAGCTGCCATTGCAATGTCAGACTTAAGCCATGGCATGTGCAATAAGTACTGTGATCTATAGTGATTACATAAGTAGGGGTTCCAATTTCACTCCAGGCCACTTGGTGTGTGTGTGTGTGTGTGTGTGTGTGTGTGTGTGTGTGTGTGTGTGTGTGTGTGTGTGTGTGTGTGTGTGTGTCTGTGTGTGTGAGGATGTATCCCTCTACAAAACAACTGAGAATCCATTGTTGGCTATCAAACTGCAATGGTATGCACTTTTTGGCCATGTGAGTTGCTGCTTGCTTCCAAACTGCCCTCTTCTACAAGGCTTGATGATGTTATCTACCTTCAGACTATAAGCTGCCATTGCAATATCAGACTTAAGCCATGGAACATCTGATAAGTACCATGATCTATAGTGTCTAAGACTAGGTAGGTAGGGGTTCTATCTCACTCCAGAACACTGTGTGTGTGTGTGTGTGTGTGTGTGTGTGTGTGTGTGTGTGTGTGTGTGTGTGTGTGTGTGTGTGTGTGTGTGTGCGCGTGCGCGCATGCTCATGTATCCCCCTGTAAAACAACTGAAAATGTTTTGGCCCTGTAAGTTGCTGCTGGCTTCCAAACTGTCGTTTTCTACAAGGCCTGATGATGTCATCTACCATAAGACAACCAGCTGCCTTTGTAATATTAGATTTAATCCGTGGCAGGTGTGATAAATTACTGTGATCTATAGTGTGCAAGACAAGGTAGGGAGGGATTCTATTTCACTCCAGACCAGTTGGTGTGTATGTGTGTGTGTGTGTGTGTGTGTGTGTGTGTGTGTGTGTGTGTGTGTGTGTGTGCGTGTGTGCGTGTGTGCATGTGTGCGTGTGTGTGTGTGCGTGTGTGTGTCCATGTAATGTAAATATGATCTCCTCAGTAACTTAGAAAGACGTAGGGCTTTGCAATATTTTATTTGTAGCAGGTTATGTGGGCCTCTAAATGCCTGACCACAACTAGGCCTTCTGATGTCAACAAGCATAATATGTCCTAAAGAGATAGTAATAGCAGACATGAGGTGTGTTGCATGCATCATGTAGTGTGATCTGTAGTGTGTACCACTAAATAAGTAAGTGTTCTAATCTACTTACAACCAACTTGCACTATGTGTGTGCCATGTCCTGTAAGCAGGAATTGGAAGTGGCGCTATCCTCGATGTAGCCAAGTTTGCATGTGTGGCTGATAGAGCATTTTACATCAGCCATCTGCTTATGGAACCATAGGACAGTTGAACTTCCCTAGCATAATGGCTATACAGCCCTCACAATCCTAGACAACTTTATACCCTTATTTACCTGATTGGCAAATATTGCCCCAGTTCAAGAAGAACACATGCAGAAGCTCTGCAGTGAACCGACTGTCACCCAGCCAGTTATACAGATGGCATGTGATGAGGTGCACTGAGGTACTCTGCTTGTCATTAGGCAGGGTTCTATTTCAAAGTTGCGTTAAAATCTTCTAGACATATCTCTCACACCAGCATGCATTATTAACATCACATACTAGGTTAATATCTTTAGAGTGATTAATCCATGTACCATGCCACCTACAAATATTCAGCATTTACAATCAAGCAGGGCCACACATTGGCCCATATGCAAGGCAGAGATCACCTCTGAGTGGTCTATATGCCAAAGGCTACAATGACACTGATTTCAGATGATCCCCATTGAACATATACTGAAGACGTGAAGTTCCCTTGTGAGGAACCATACTGTTGTGTGCAATTGCCAGTAGTGCATGGGAAGGTACATTACCAAATGGCCATTGCATTCAGATATTGGCATGCTGAGGGAATAGTACATGGAGGTTAAGAGTATGTCAATTATAGGTGACTGTGCCCTCAGTTATGACATACCACTGGGGACACATGGTGATCTCAGGCACATTAGGTGCAACTGTGTGTGGCCAGGCCTGTGTGCCCATTTGCATCACCCTTGAGTATGTAAACCGCATGTTGCTACTGATGTGCTACTCACAAGGTACATAGGTGTTATTGATGGAAATGATACTACATATATATTTACATGGGGTTTATGGCCATTAGTATGTCAACAGGCATTTGTTCATCAATACCCTCTTGTAGGATGTTGACATAACTGACAGACTCTATGAGTGCTCACAGTTTGCAGGCATCAGCCAACATTGTTAGCCACAGACATTCAGTATTCGCTTGTGTCATGGTTAAATAGATTCCAACCAGTAGAGGACCCAGGACTGAGACCTGTAGAACTCTGTTGCTCACAGATCAGCTGTTAGAGGTGGATGTCCCTATGTTGAGTATGTTTACCATTAATGGGCCACTTAGTGACCCCTACAATTATATTACTGTGGAAGCCTAAGTTGGTGCTTTTGTAAATGATGCCTGAGTGGGGGATATAATCAGACAGCTTGGCTAAGTCCAGGGGGTTGTATGCCCTGATGTCTCCTCACCTAGGTCCTTGATGATTGCCTCAGAAATGTTCACCACATTTGACAGTCATGATCCCCCTGTTAGAGATCCAAACTGTGTACAGTCAACTGTGTGTAGATCACATATATGTGTGCTGATCAGCTCCATGATGACTGCCCCTATGCGCATACAGATATGGACACTCAGGCAGAGGTCTATAATTCTGGGTGGTCATTGGATACACCACCTCTGTGCAAGGGTATAACAGTTGATATTGTCCAGTCAGTTGGCGTGCAGCCAGTGGATTCAATATGATTGCAATGTGTTCCCAATGGTGTTAGTAATACTTATCACATCCCATGTAGGATGCAGCCTTGGATGTTAGGATGTCCAATAGATGCTGTGCATCCACCACAGAGAGGCCAGTTATGACCTGCTCTATAGATATGGAAGGTATAGGATAGGTTGTAGGAATGTCATGTGGCACATGTGGTGGGGACAGAAGAGTGAAGTTGAAGCAAACCCTGTGAGATTACAGATTACCTATGCAGACAGACCCATTATATGCGGCATTATTACTTACGAGTCCACCGACAATCTGGGCCTATCCTTTATAGGTTCATAGGTTCATAGATTAGTACTAGGCTAACTGCCCTGATGGGACATTTTAAGCCTAGCCAATTACCCCATGTGAGAATCAAACCGTATACCTTGCGTTTCTAAGGTAAGCGCCTTAACTATTATGAAGAAGTAAACGAATCCTACCAAGTAGAGCACCTTCAAAGCAGAAAAGTATACAAAGTATGAACAAGAAGGTGCACCATGCGCTGTATTGAAAAGTAAATAATGAAGATTAGTCTCATGTAGTAAAAATCCAAATTTAATAGCAAAAACGACTGCAGTAACAGGTTAGCGCTTTCACGTTTATCACAAACGCTTCTTCAGACATAAAATGCAGTCAAAGACCCTCCCTTTAAATACATCACATCCTTGGGCAAGCAATTAGTCAATCATGAAATGAAAAAAATAAAATAAAATAAAATGTCAAAAAATAACAATATATATAAATCACACAAGAAAATGTATTTAAAACACACAAAGAAATATATATATGTATACAAAGCAAAACATTTGGAGACACATCATCTTAGATAAAAATGGCTAATCAAAACTAGTGGTTGAGGGGTCTAGTGGCTAAAAATGGCTTGAGTGCTATTCTGTCATTCAAACCAAATTTGTGTCCCTGTAACTTAAGTATCCACTTGGCCTCCCTCTCCTCAGTTAAATTCTTGACATCACCTAGCCTGCTAGTCTTAGTGACCAATTCTAACACTTGAAATTTGAATATATGTGAGTCACCTTTATCTAATACATGTTTAGCTAGGGCATTATTGATATTGCCCTTGCTGATGGCATAAACGTGTTCTCTAACACGTTCACGTAAAGATCATTAGCCATTAGCTTTGATCAACCATTAGCTTTGATTAGCCATTTTTATCCAAGATGATCTTCAAATGTTGTGTCCCCATATGTTTTGCTTTGTATACATATATATATTTCTTTGTGTGTTTTAAATACATTTTCTTGTGTGATTCATATATATTTTGTCATTTTTGTCATTCTTTGACATGTTATTTTATCTTATTTTATTTCATTCCTTGATTGATTAATTGCTTGCTCAAGGATGTGATGTATTTAAAGGGAGGGTCTTTGACTGCATTTTATGTCTGAAGAAGCGTTTGTGATAAACGTGAAAGCGCTAACCTGTTACTGCAGTCGTTTTTGCCTTAACTATTATGCCAACCTTTCACCCCAGGTTTAAGGTTGCACATGTAACTACACTGCATTGTGGTTTTGCTTTGTGTGGGTGGCTAATGTTATTATTTTCAGTATCTACATGATGCCACAACAACACTATGTGCTTGTTTTAGCTGAGGAAGTTGTGCCTTCATTTTAGGAGGGCACCCTCATCCCATCTGTCATATAGTAATGTTCACTTCTTATTGTACAGCTTGCTAGTGGCAGTTGTCCACCAGGCAGGTTTGTTATGCCATGCGGAGCTTGTGTTCCTCCTATCAGGCACAGCTGAGTCCATGCAGTTGTAATGCTGCTTGCATAATGCATGTGTGTAGAGATCTGCATACTTGCCTGTCCCATCTGAGTGGGGGAGATGCAGTCAAGCTATGTAAGCCATCCCACATGAGGTAATAAATTGCTTTGTTGAAATATATGTCTGTATTGTCTGCAAGGAGGGGTTAGTTTTGGTAGTTTTCATGAGACTGATCTTGTGGTCAGATCCCACCAGGAAGGACCTCACAGTGGGGGGGGGGGCTGCACTAGTCACCCATATTGGTAAACACATGATGCATTACCTTGGTTCCCCTTGTGAGGATGTCATGGTACTTCTTCAGGACATTGTAGTTAAGAACAAGGACTAACCTTTGAGCAAGTGAGCTCCAACACAACTAAGCAACACAGTTGGTGGCCACTTAATGCCACCCCAAGTAATGGTGTAATGATATATCTTGATAAACACACATACATTCAAAATCACACAATGGGTACCTGGATTCATGGGGCTACTCTTGTAGCTGGCAATTGCTTGATTATCACCCTTCCAATAGTGAGTGGCACCTGCAGTGTTTCCGGGAAATCACAGTGTTTCTCAAAATCTGGATTTGTATCTATCCTTAACATGTATACACCAAATGCATTACCTTGCACACTGTCATTTTGAGGTTTGAACATGTGGAAGGACATTTTGTCTGGTATGGCTATGGTGCTGTCCACTGCCTTGAACCAGATGTCCTTGACTGCACACATGTTTGCATATTCCAAGGTGGGAACACCTTCCACAGAGTGGGGTTTAGTGTTGCTATTCCCAGCATGTAGCAGCATAACCATGATGTTGTATAAAGACGGTGTTCTCATTGCAAAGTTTTCCCTCCAGACAGTGCATATTAGATTCATTGTGGGGGTGTCGTCAGCCTTGGCCAGTACTCCAAATCTCAGGGGTGAGAGATGAAGACCACCACTGGTGAAGCATTGATATCTGTTGAGCGAGGCATCCCAAGCAGACATGTAGTAGATCCCCTTACAATGGCACCACACACTAAGGCAATTATTGACTTTCACCAATTTCTGTGTGAATTGAGCCATCATCCTAGGTAAGGGTCAACTGCAGCTGAAAGATATATGCATACATATTGGCTAAGTTCATTCATGTGTCTGCATACAGTCCTGTGATGTATATCCCTAGTTGTACACACCTGCAGGAACTATGATGTAAACATTATGTTAACTGATATTCTTTGATTTGTGGCAATGTGTGGTATGACATATTGTGTCAACCCACAGACAGCTTACTGTGATCTTTCCCATATGTTGCCTATTGACACAAACATCACTGTGTCTCAAAATGCAACTGCCTATGACTGAAAGGTGTGATTATGTGTTTTGCCTCAGGTGTTTGACCAGTGAGAGAGTGTTCCATGCAGTATTACGTGTACTGTGCTCTTCAGAGGCAGGATTTTCAGAGGTGTCTGCTGTTTGTGAATGTGTCCAGTAAGGAGCTGCATACATGCAGGTGTGTGTGATGTGGGTGTAGGTGGTGCAGGATGTGAGCTGCGTGTGTTGGCAAAATGCTCATTGACATATGTAATGACTGCTGTTGGAGACACCATGGAAGCAAGGTTTGAAATGCAGTCACATATGTCACACATTCTGTTTGTGTATCATAGGAGTAGAGGGGTAGGAAAATGTTCCACATCTCTTCAGCAGGTCCTGCAAAGTTAGGGTCATGGTGCCACACCTTTGGGGGTCACAGTCTGATATACAGTATTTGTTGGCAGAGAGGACGTGTTCAACTTTGATGACATTATGCTCACCTTGCAAGCATACAATGCCTGTCAAGCAACCAGACAGCACACTGGTTGTTGTGTGGCATGATGTGGGAACAGAAACATGTGTCTCGGGAACATAACTGTACAGTATGACATGCCTAGGACATGTGGCAGGAGGCCAGTCTGCTGCAGTAGGCCTCACAGCCATGTCATGCAGATATCCACCATTAATCTGTTGAAGGGCAGGATGCATGACTTGCTGTGAAATTGTCACCTAAGATGGATCACTGCCATTGTGCTGCTTGTTTCAGCAAGTCTAAATATCTATGTCACTGGATATTGTAAATTATATTGTGATGCTGCAGCAGTGCTCCTAATCACCATCTTTTCAGTTCCCTAGTGACATACCACCAACCCTGGAAAAGGAGGCATAATACATGCAAAATCCAGCTGAAAGCACAGGGTGATAATCAAGGCATTTACCTGGAGAAGGGTGTGTGAAGCCTACAGAGCCTTTCATGATGTGAGACAGCTATGTGGATGAACAAACAGGTTGTGTCCTGCTAATCATCATGAGTGTCGTAGTAATGTTTTGTGTGTAATGACAGAAAATGTATCGGAGCATGGTATCCTATTTGAGAGTGTTTTAGCTGAGACCAGTATAAGTAGTTGCCAGGCACCAGCAATTCCGTGGACTTCCCTGCTTTCCACCATCTTTGCAAGGTAATTGTGTCCTTCCAGTATACACTGCTTGGTAGTGTCCAGCTGCAGAATATCTGTGTAAAACTCCCGCTTTATCTTCACAGGGTATACATACTACACTTCCCAAACATGTTTGTCTATGCTTTATACAGACACCTTGGATGACCCTCTTCTTGGAACATGATAAAAGTAACTGCAATACTTACTTGCACAAAGGACAGCTAGCATGCAGTGCCAAGCCATGTCCCCAGATATCTGAGTCATGTGTTATGAAATGCCATGAAAGGAGATAGCATGGATATGAGCAGTAACAGTATTGAACACCTACTGACACTTGACCATACACCTTTTGTTTTGCACAAGGGCAGATCATGCCTACCTACCCTAACCAGTGGACCTCACCGAGTGTTAAACTATGCAATGAATGAGGGGAATATGACTTATTCCACCTACCATGGCCTGAGAAAGTGTTTGACAATATTAGACCAGCAGGCCTTGCTGAAAACTGTGTAGGTTATTTGCAGAGTGGTATGTCAGCTGGTTGATAGGCAAGTGTCGGATAGTCATATTTTAGGAAGATAACATTGGCAGACCTATGCTACAATGACACCAGTCAACAATGTTTTTCCCCAGACATCGTTAATGGAGTACCCCTACTAGCCATTCCCTTCTCTGCAGTCACAGCCACTGTCAGTTACCTCTGACTGACTACATTAGCAGGTGATTGCATATTATGAGCTGTCACTGAAAACCACACAGAACCAACAGTTATCCAGGATGGCCTGAGACACACATTCAGTTGTTGTCAGAACCACTGACTAATAATAAATCCCAATGACTGCACAAAACTATCCTTTGGAAAGTCATCCACCCCTGGAAAATATGGTAGTGTCTGCATACTACACAAAGTTGAGCCATTACTAATGAAGTTATGGACACAGAGAGTAATGTTGCCTTTGACTTTCACTGATTGGTAAGATATGTGGATGCATTCAATTTTGTACAACCTATACAGAAAGGTATGGCATGTAAATCATAGACTGTCATTGTCATACCGAATTTGGCACTCATCACACCTTCATTGAGTGCAATGACACCTTTGCTATGTCACTACACAGGCATATCTTACAACTGTAGCAGCCACACAGGTTCCATGGTAAACCAATACACATTGTAGATAGCATGCCCTATCCAGTCCATGTCAAGACTGTACATATGTAGTCTGTGTCCTACATGCTTTGGAGGGGATGTGTATGTCTGCCATACAGAGAGTTGTCAGATCCCACTGTGTACCTCCTACATATCCAAGACAGGATTAACACATCTTACCTGTTCTACCCACCTACACCATCACTGTGGTATAAATAGTACATGTTGGAGAGACAGGTATGTAAGACAGAAATTACACCCTATAAGTAACAGGCCACCCATTCATGTGAAGCATACATCTGCTGTAACACCCATCATGTGCAAGTTACACAATGGGATGCAGAACAAGACATTCATTACTGGTGCAGGACAAATGTCTGTAATGGACACAGGAAATTAGTAGATGGATCATAGATAGCTCCAGAAACCCTGGTGACACTTATTAAGGGTATCAGACTTTTTCATAGATTAGGGATTTAAGAGCAGGCTGGATGATGCCTTGGCCTTGTTAGCCTGTTATACACATATGAATCTATGAAGCCATGCACCTATAGTGCTGTACCTTGCTGACATATTTCTTCTGTGCTGACATTCCATCCTCTGCTGTGATGTCTTTGGGTTCATTGCTGCAATGTATCCATAGGTGTCGTCTACAGTATCCTGAAACTGAAACATGTACAGGTCCATGACCCCCTTCCTTTGTGTAAGTATGCAGCCTATTACAACATCATATAACATAAGATACACAAAAGTATGTGACTTACTCATTACAAATGTCATCATACAGTCTCTGTCAGTGACAGTACAAGTGGCATGGCAAAGCAACACTGCATTACACAAGTATATATTAATATATATAGTCACCCTGTGCATAAGACACATAGTTTAATTTCCTTGCATCAAAAATGACAGGGATATGGTACAGCTATCATCACTTGCACAGGTTGTTGTGTGGAGGAGGCCTAGGCTGACCCAATAGGTTGAAAGTACGTGTGTGAGTCAGGAAGGGAAGCAGGCAAGATGGACCATGAAAATGTAATGTCTGTGTCTGTAGGTGACCTGAATTTGACAGTGGTGTGTGAGTGTGTGCAGGAACACAGTCAAGCTCAGTGCTAGCCCTACATGTGTGTATGTTGGTCAACTTTGAACCATGCATGGTAGAGCTGACAGTTCACAGTCTCCACCCCCAAACATGGGACTTGGCTGTGCCAGGAGTTGCACTGGCAGATCAGTGGCCAAGGTCAGAGACAGTGCTAGTACCTGACAGTGACTGCTGTCTACTGGTACCGTGTTTGCCACAGGAATGTCCAGGACCACGAGCACATGGCCTGCCATGTCTTGGTGTGGACAGCACACTCCCCTCTGTAGCGCTGGATGTACTGCCACCATGCAAGCATGATTGTGAACGGCCACGGGGACTCTCAGCAGATAACGTTGCTGACATACGTCCATGAGCCCAGTGCTCAATTCCAACCAGACATTCCAGCACAGAAAATGTGTGTTTCAAGGCAGATATTCTGAGATCTATCTCAGACCACTTTCTTTCCACTGCATCAGTGAACTGATCCAAGGTATCACTAATGCAGTGGAGGTAGCCACAGATGTCAGACTGTGCTGCATCCATAACCATGAGCATATGTCTGGAGTTCCTTTAAGAATGTGCCTGGCCTCCATGATGGCTTAAAACGTACGCCAAATGACCCGTGATGTGACACCTACAACAGGTTGTAGAAGGACAGCAGGCATCCTCCGAGCACCGCTATCAATCCGCATGTGTGGAATCTCACCAGCTCTCTGGCCATGCATTATCTACATTCAATGGAGTCATAGTTGCCACACTTTTCTGGTCAATGTCCTCAGCCTCTGACTGTCCAATATCTGTGGGTTCTGAGGAATGGGTATGTGTAGGCATACTGACTGTGTGCAGTAACATTGAGGGAAGAAGAGGGATGCCAATCTCTAGGACAAATTCAGTCCCTGAAACCCCCACCTGTGCCTCACTCTGGCCACCATTATCAACAGAGTTGGAAGAGACATTGACATCAGGTTGTGTAGCAGACAGAGGCCAACCGCCCCTGGTCACCTGTGATAAGAAAGGGGAAAGCAGTGTATTAATACCTGCACTATTATGCTCTGCAGTACTATGTTGCAATATATGTAAAGCTCTATACACTGTTGTCACTAATACAGACCTGTTTAAAACCCATCCTCATATAGTAGGACTTGTGGACACTACTTTTCCCACAAACAGCTGTAACTTGTAAATGAAAGCTCTTTACACAGCACTCTCATCAGCAACTGAAGATTGTGCACAGTTGACACATATGACAATCTGTAATGTCCTGACAATACTTTCACATCTATCAGTGTGGTCACACCTACAAGGCATAGGTATGACTCTAACATAAGTACAGTCAGAAAATATCTGTGCAGTTGGCAGTCATGCCGACAGTACAGCAGTCCAGGCAGGAGGCCTGGGATGACACTTTAGGGAATACATTTCTGTAAATCTACATATGTAACAAAACAGTGTTGTGCTTACCAGGAGCAGGACCATGGTCTTGTCCGATACCTGACAGACCTGTGAAAAGTTGAGGGGAGGTAATGTAAGTACCACCGTATGTTACACTATAACAAGGTAAAACTTCCATGTATCTCACATTTACTGTAGCTACTGTGTTAATTATTATTTTGTTCAAAATCTGAG
Source organism: Protopterus annectens (assembly GCF_019279795.1). NCBI lineage: Eukaryota > Metazoa > Chordata > Ceratodontiformes > Protopteridae > Protopterus > Protopterus annectens. The sequence goes on from NC_056735.1 coordinate 1,956,686,500, forward strand.
CATGTTATTCAAACTGTAGTTAAACCCCTCCCCCAAAGAAGAAAGATCTGACACCCACATAATAGTATGTACACCCTGACACACTGAATGCTCCTGTATTCCAGTACTGATCAAACTAAGATCACCTAGATGCTCCTCTGCCATGGCAACTGTGGCGCCCACAACCACGATGTATGGTGTGATGGATGCCTGTGAACTGCCATGTGTTCCTAGGCTTGCCACAAATTCCTCAGTGGCTGAGAGTGGTTGTTCTACTGCAGGCCATCTGCTGATGATACCATGATGCCTAGTTACATCTGCTGCTTTTCTGCATGCAGCATTAATCATGTCTGTTGCACGGTGTCAAACCTCCTCATATGTCCTGCTCTGATGACCTATGGCATTAACATCATGGACAAAGTCAGCCCACAATGCTTTCCCCCTGTTCCGTGCTTTGCCTCCCCCTGGACAGTAGGAGTTCATGGTGTTGACAGAGGCCTTCAGGTATTATATCATTCTCTGCATCCATGAAAGGGGCATGGCAACCTGGATACATGTTTCCTGAAAGACAACAAAATGGGAACACATGTCAGGATCACATATATGGAAGTACACAATGTAGAGATCAACAAGAACATAATGGCTGGTAGTATCCATTGCTTGATCATACATGTCATATTCCACAGTGTGCAAACATACTAAGCATGGATACAACTCAGATACTAGTGATAGTCAGCTATTCCTGTGTGTGCCATGACAGATTCAGCTGTATGATCATACACCCAACACTGGAGTCCATTGTAGAGTATCCTCTAGGGGCAACTCCCCTGATAATATGTTGAAACAACAGTGTCAAACAAATAGCAGTGTGATATTACAACAACTATAAAGGGACAGTCATATGAGACCAGTGTGCCACATTGACAAAAATCATTCCACCCTTGATGTATTGTACATCTACCCTTGATGTATTGTACATCCTCTGTAGGTGTAACAAATGTGGAGATCAATAACATGTCATTATCACAGCTCATCACAGTTCTAAGAAAGGCTTATTGCTGTAATCCCCATACCCCCTATGTATATTCAGACATATGCATCATGATGTAAACAAAAAGGTTATATACCTGATGGAGTACAATTCTCCTCTGTTGATATGTGCAGATATATAAAGTTTTTGGCAACATGTTTACTGTATGAAGAAAGTCTCATGCAGACTGGTTCTCAATAGCCAGGTGTTTGTCTTTTATGCTTCTCATTACCAGGTGATTACCTCTTAACCAATCTGTGGTTCTGAAATGCTAATAGCAACCAACACAGCTGATTTGTACTATTATCAGTGAATGACATGCAACCACTGTACAAGATATAAGACCTGCATGTAGATTAGAAGCCCTTTCTGATATGCTGTGCTGTACATTGCTGGAATGAGGGGACTATGTCATCTCAGAGGATAGGTCTGTAGCAGCTACTTTTACATAAAGATGTGTGTGCTACAGGCTGCAGCTGCTGCTGCAGGCAATAGGCATAGGCAGAGAGTGTGAGCACTTTGGAGGACAACAAGCTGAAAGAGTAACTGTGGGAGCTGTGTCAGCCTTGTTGTAGAGGCAGAGCCAGAGTGAGGGTACCCCTTCCACTCAAATTAAGGTACGTGTTTAAGGTAAGTATGTTAGGCAATGGTATCACTAACAGAGTACTAGGTAACACAATTGTTGTGTCCTTGAGCAATATAGGGGTAAATATAACATTACGTCAATCGTTCAGGCAACTGTCAGGCCATGTGTTACAGTCTGATACTCATTTGGAATGTGTATGCTGGCAGTCCTTGTTATTAGCAGTTGCTTCATATACACATACACACACATACACACACACACACACACACACACACACACACACACACACACACATATATATATATATATATATATATATATATATATATATATATAAACAGTAAAAAACAAAGCAGGAGGTAGCAGCCACAGCTATGTAGAATAACAGCTTTATTAGTAATAGAGGTGAGCGCTTTCGGGGCACCAGCCACTTCATCAGACAATCAAAGAAGAGTAAAGCACAGTATTTATACCAAGCTTATCATTGCCATCAACTACCCAATTTATCCTTAAAGCCATATACTTAGTATAAAAAGTTTTATATCTAGTGTGAAAAATGTTAAACGCTTAAAATTAAAAACAGCGCAACAATAGAAACAGTATATTACATCATACAACTTAATACATACAATATAAAAGTATAAATATATATAAAAGTATAAAAATATATAAAAAAGTATAAAAAAGTATAAAAGGTCGAGGGGGAGGGGGTACTACCTACTATTTCTTTAAATCTCTATTTAGAAGAATGGGTTTAATATTGATTTTGTCATTCAGGCATACCCCAATGTTAGCTCGTAGCCTTATAATCCATTCTAGTTCCCTAGTTTCTACTTTATTCCTAACATCTCCACCTCTATTGTCGGTATAGACTTTATCTATTACTAAAAATAAAAATGTGTGTGTCTCATCATGGTCCCTCACATGCCTGGCTAAGGCATTTGTCTCTGTTCCTCTGGTGATATCATATGCATGCTCCCTCATCCGGTCTCTCAGCCTTCGTGTTGTCATTCCAAAGTAGAATGCAGGACAGACTGTGCAGTGTGCCAAGTATATAATATTCATAATGTCACTGTTAGCTAATATTCTGAAGGTAAACTCCTTCTTTAGGTCTGAATGTAGAAATCTACTTCCAGTGTCAACGAAGGTGCAGTAATTACATTTATTGCAGGGGAAGGTTCCATATCTGACTGCATTTTCTATTCTTGTTTCTATGTGTTGTGGTCCACATAATAATCTTTTTATAGATTTTTTTAGTCTTAAAAGCAAATCTCAGGGTCTCAGCTACCAGCCTTTTAACATCATCATCAGCACATAGTATATTCCAGTTTTTTCAATATACTTCCTGTAAAGATCTAATGTTACTCAAGTAGGATACTTGTACTCTCATGTGTTTCTGACTAACAGTTCCTCCATCTATGATGGTATCCATATCTGAAAAGTATGGCTTACCTATTCCTTCCCTTGCCTCAGATAGACTCACTAATGACTGTTGTATCTCTTTTTCACTGTACCCTCTATGTATGAACCTTTCCTTCAAGTTCTTGATCTCTTCTTCATACTTATTTTGATTAGCTGTGAGTCTTGATGTTCTCAGTCCTTGGCCTCTTACAGTGTTCTTAAATATATGTCTCGGGTGCATGCTCTGTCTATGGAGATAGCTATTCCTATAACATTCTTTCCTATAGATTTCAGTTTCCAGAATACCTCTATCTTTTTGAAGTATCCTGACATCCAGATAATCTATAACATCATAGGAATGCTTCATTGAAAACTTAAGGAAGCTGGTACTATTGTCTATTTTGTGGAAGAATGATAGAAATAAGGCTACATAACCTCCTCATAGAATAAAGAGATCATCCACAAATCTCCTGTAGAACTTCATATGCCTTCCCATCTCAGTCAGTAGGAATTCTTTCTCTCACATAGCCTTAACAATATTTGCATAGCCATTTGCACATGAAGTGCCCATGGCCACGCCATCCTTTTGTCTATATAAATTTCCTTCAGACAAAAAGATATTGTTCTCTAATATCAGTTCCATCAACAGTGATAATAAATCAATAACTTGTACATCATATGTTTTGTCTTCCATTAAATACTGTTTGAAGAGCTCAACACCTTTACTATTAGGGATGACTGTGAATAGAGATTTGACATCCAACGTAATCATGAGCCATCTATTCTCCACAGCTATACTCTTACAAAGTGCATACAGATCTTTTAAAAACTGTTTTGTATCAGTTAATATATATACATTCTTTTTCAACACATTTTTAAGGTGGTGCTCCACAAAAATGGACAAAGGTTCAGTGCACCAGCCCCTCCCTGATACAATGGGTTTCACGGGGGGCACTCTAGGATGTTTATGTATTTTGGAGAGTCCTTGTATGATGGGTAGAACAGGTTTGTCTACTATGAAGTACTTGAATAGCTCTTGGCTAATAACTCGACACTGTAAGCATTCAAATAATGCAATGTATATTAACATGCTGCTTACATGCACCTGTTGAATATCTACTTTCTGATAAGAGATGTCATCATTCAACATTGTCATCATAGATTCCTTATAAAAAACATAATCCATCACCACTAGAGAACCACCTTTATCAGCTGGTCTCACTGCGATGGAACGATCATTACACAAAACCTCCAAAGCTTCTTTTTCTTCTGTTTAAATTATAGAAGCATTTCTTAAAAATACCACCATCATGCATCTTATATATTTCTTTTATACATGCTTTTTTGAATGTCTCAATAGCAGCATTGTTTACAGGAATATAGCTACTTGGTTTCTTAAAAATGTTTACAGGGCTATTACTCATATTATTGTCACCAAACTGAGATTTAAGCATAAGATTCCTACTAAACATTTTAAGTTCTATAATATTGTCAGTCACATCCATTCTACTTGCTGGTACAAAGGATTTCCCTTTGTTCAATACACTTATCTCAGAATCAGTTAAAATCCGCCGTGATATATTCCATACTAATGGATGTTGGATTGTTGCCACATTTTCTTGAGTGTAATAGGTTGTTACTCTTCTATGGACGCTTTCTGTTTCATCCTTCCTCTGCTCGTGGAGTGGTTCCGAAAATTTGTAATTCGTATAGGATACGGTGAAGAAAGAGCCATGCTGTCAGATGGAGCTGATGACATATGGCTACTGTTAAAGATAGTAGCTCCTCTCTCAGGTCTCTGTATCTCACTGCTGCTTGTGGAATCAGAGGGAGGTGTGGTAGGAAGTGGCATTACAGCATTGGAGTTCTCTAGTGTACCTCTAACAAGAGAATTGGCAGGCTCAATCGGTTGCTTAAGAACCAATTGAGATTCAATGGACTGAGTAGAGCTACTGCTATTTACAGCATTGTTATGCTCTCTGGGCCAAGCAAAGACACGCCCACTAGAAAAATCTTGTAAGTCCCTTTGCACTTTCTTTTTCTTATAGCCCATCGGTTGCTGATCATAAACAGATATAAGTTCCAAGACATAGTCTAATTTTAAATCGACAATAGCATGTGGATATTTTTCATAGAGTTCTGCTTGCAGTTTACAGACATTGGATGATATAGTGAGTTCTTCTGGCTTAAAGAAATCTATTAGTAGCTGCATATAATTGCGACTGGTTTCTAAGTTAATCTGCTGCCACTTTAATAATAAATCTTTGTACATAGTTCCATAAGTGGGCATTTTCAGTACCCTTAAGCCCCGAGGAACAATATTAAGCTTCAGACAGGCTTCAAAATAAAGTCTCTGTGACTGAAACCGTTTCAATTTCCGTAAATCATTTTCAATTTTAAACAAGTCTTTTCTCATTGCAGCAACAACATACTCACTGTTCTCTTCTTGCTGCAAATCTTGCACTAGAGGCACTCCCTCTAGCAAGGGGATGTTTTTGACCTCAAGAAGTTCATGCGGGTTCCTTTGTATAAAATTCCTTCGATTTCCCTTTTCAGGGGTATAATCCAGTTCAATAATAGAGACATTTCCCTCTGCCATGTCCAGCACCACTCGTAATGTAAATGAATCCGCAGTAAAAACCAAATGGTGCTGGCAAGAGTTACCTCCAACAACAATAAAATGAACAGTAAAAAACAAAGCAGGAGGTAGCAGCCATGGCTATGTAGAATAACAGCTTTATTAGTAAACGAGGTGAGCGCTTTTGTGGCACCAGCCACTTCATAAGACAATCAAAGAAGAGTAAAGCACAGCATTTATACCAATCTTATCATTGCCATCAACTACCCGATTAATCCTTAAAGCCATATACTTAGTATAACAAGTTTTATATCTAGTGTGAAAAATTTTAAAAGCTTAAAATTAAAAACAGCTCAACAATAGAAACAGCATATTACATCATGCAACTTAATACATACAATATAAAAGTATAAATATATATAAAAGTATAAAAATATATAAAAAAGTATAAAAGGTCGAGGGGGTACTTCGAAAAGATAGAGGTATTCTGGAAACTGAAATCTATAGGAAAGAATGTGCGAAAATGTGGCAACAATCCAACATCCATTAGTATGGAATATATCACGGCGGATTTTAACTGATTCTGAGATAAGTGTATTGAACAAAGGGAAATCCTTTGTACCGGCAAGTAGAATGGATGTGACTGATAATATTATAGAACTTAAAATGTTTAGTAGGAATCTTATGCTTAAATCTCAGTTTGGTGAAAATAATATGAGTAATAGCTCTGTGAACATTTTTAAGAAACCAAGTAGCTATATTCCTGTAAACAATGCTGCTATTGAGACATTCAAAAAAGCATGTGTAAAAGAAATATATAAGATGCATGATAGTGGTATTTTTAAGAAATGCTTCTATAATTTAAACAGAAGAAAAAGAAGCTTTGGAGGTTTTGTCTAATGATCGCTCCATCGCAGTGAGACCAGCTGATAAAGGTGGTTCTCTAGTGGTGATGGATTATGTTTTTTATAAGGAATCTATGATGACAATGTTGAATGATGACATCTCTTATCAGAAAGTAGATATTCAACAGGTGCATGTAAGCAGCATGTTAATATACATTGCATTATTTGAATTCTTACAGTGTCGAGTTATTAGCCAAGAGTTATTCACGTACCTCATAGTAGACAAACCTGTTCTACCCATCATACAAGGACTCTCCAAAATACATAAACATCCCAGAGTGCCCCCCGTGAGACCCATTGTATCAGAGAGGGGCTGGTGTTCTAAACCTTTGTCCATTTTTGTGGAGCACCACCTTAAAACTGTGTTGAAAAAGAATGTATATATATTAACTGATACAAAACAGTTTTTAAAAGATCTGTATGCATTTTGTAAGACTATAGCTGTGGAGGATAGATGGCTCATGATTACGTTGGATGTGAAATCTCTATTCACAGTCATCCCTAATAGTAAAGGTGTTGAGCTCTTCAAACAGTATTTAATGGAAGATGAAACATATGATGTGCAAGTTATTGATTTATTATCACTGTTGATGGAACTGATATTAGAGAACAATATCTTTTTGTTTGAAGGAAATTTATATAGACAAAAGGATGGCGTTGCCATGGGCACTTCATGTACAAATGGCTACGCAAATATTGTTAAGGCTATGTGGGAGAAAGAATTCCTACTGACTGAGATGGGAAGGCATCTGAAGTTCTACAGGAGATTTGTGGATGATCTCTTTATTCTATGAGGAGGTGATGTAGCCTCATTTCTATCATTCTTCCACAAAATAGACAATAGTACCAGCTTCCTTAAGTTTTCATTGAAGCATTCCTATGGTGTTATAGATTATCTGGATGTCAGGATACTTCAAAAAGATAGAGGTATTCTGGAAACGGAAATCTATAGGAAAGAATGTTATAGGAATAGCTATCTCCATAGACAGAGCATGCACCCGAGACATATATTTAAGAACACTGTAAGAGGCCAAGGACTGAGAACATCAAGACTCACAGCTAATCAAAATAAGTATGAAGAAGAGATCAAGAACTTGAAGGAAAGGTTCATACATAGAGGGTACAGTGAAAAAGAGATACAACAGTCATTAGTGGGTCTATTTGAGGCAAGGGAAGGAATAGGTAAGCCATACTTTTCAGATATGGATACCATCATAGATGGAGGAACTGTTAGTCAGAAACACATGAGAGTACAAGTATCCTGCTCGAGTAACATTAGATCTTTACAGGAAGTATATCGAAAAAACTGGAATATACTATGTGCCGATGATGATGTTAAAAGGCTGGTAGGTGAGACCCCGAGATTTGCTTTTAAGAATAAAAAATCTATAAAAAGATTATTATATGGACCACAACCCATGGAAACAAGAATAGAAAATGCAGTCAGATATGGAACCTTCCTCTGTAATAAATGTAATTACTGCACCATCGTTGACATTGGAAGTAGATTTCTACATTCAGATCTAAAGAAGGAGTTTACCTTCAGAATATTAGCTAATTGTGACATTATGAATATTATATACTTGGCACACTGCACAGTCTGTCCTGCCTTATACGTTGGAATGACAACGCGAAGGCTGAGAGACCGGATGAGGGAGCATGTATATGATATCACCAGAGGAATAGAGACAAATGCCTTAGCCAGGCATGTGAGGGACCATGATGAGACACACAAATTTTTATTTTTAGTAATAGATAACATCTATACCGACAATAGAGGTGGAGATGTTAGGAATAGAGCAGAAACTAGGGAACTAGAATGCATTATAAGGCTATAAGCTAACATTAGGGTAGGCCTAAATGACAAAATCAATATTAAACCCATTCTTCTAAATAGAGATTTAAAGAAATAGTAGGTAGTACCCCCCTCCCTCCTTGACCTTTTATACTTTTTTATACTTTTTATATATTTTTATACTTTTATATATATATTTATACTTTTATATTGTATGTATTAAGTTGTATGATGTAATATGCTGTTTCTACTGTTGAGCTGTTTTTAATTTTAAGCTTTTAAAATTTTTCACACTAGATATAAAACTTTTTATACTAAGTATATGGCTTTAAGGATTAATCGGGTAGTTGATGGCAATGATAAGCTTGGTATAAATGCTGTGCTTTACTCTTCTTTGATTGTCTGATGAAGTGGATGGTGCCCCGAAAGCGCTCACCTCTTTTACTAATAAAGCTGTTATTCTACATAGCCATGGCTGCTACCTCCTGCTTTGTTTTTTACTGTTCATTTTATTGTTGTTGGAGGTAACTCTTGCCAGCACCGTTTGTTTTTTACTGCGGATATATATCTATATAGATATATATATATATATATATATATATATATATATATATATATATATATATATATATACACATATGTTAGTTGTACTGCTGTGCTAATCTGTAATGTGATTATCGAAGGATTGTGTGCTGCACTCTGATATTAGTGGGGCTCATTTGCATTATCTGAGTTAAAATCCTCTGTGAATGCATATTAATGCATGACCTGACACTTTATGCACTTATAGTGTTGCTATAGGGATTTGTGAACTGTGTTCCTATCTGCAGGCCTGTGACTTCCATCAGTGAAAAGCAGACATTTGATTTGGAATGCATTGTGTGGATAAAGAGTGAATGACTCAGTCATTAGTTCCTGGCTTTACAATAATGTAATTTAAATGCTACATATCACTGGATTTGAACCCCGGACTGTGCAGCAAAAGTTAACAATTGCACAGCATTTAACAGACTGACCTACCTAGTCACTGTTACAGCAGGTGTATTTCTCAAGATATAAGTGCACACATACAGGCTGTGACATACTTTTTTTTACATCCATCATTATGTGAATGCATTTATGTGGATGTTTTTATCCACCAGATTCCCATTTGAACATGTATATTGCCATTAATGTTTTAGCAGGTATATTTCCAAATGTTCATAAAAGAACACAGACATAGAACAGAGCAAAGCTTCAAAGATAAGCACAACACCAAGGTGAAAATTTCTCAAGCATTTAATTCTCGTACCTCGGCCTTTCGCCTTCAAGGAATACAAGTGTGTCATCATATCCCCACTTTATACAGCATCCAAAACAATTAAGCTAATCAGTATGATCAATTAATTAATTAATTCAAACAATATTCATTTTACATTTGTTAAAGGTACAGGTACCCACGATGCATATTCTATTAAACAGTACAATATTGTTTTCAGTCACACAATACAAAATATTTAATTTTACACATACAAAACTAACATTACATCTTTTAAAACTTCTAGCATCGTTGAATCCCTATACCTCAAACACTCACAATATATGTGCCAAGAAAATTTCATGAACAGTTTTTTTTTATAAAATTAAATTACTTTTTATATTCATGCCCCTGAGTTGAAGTGTTCTATAATTAATTGCCATTTTACATTCTAACTTATTCAGTTCATTCTTAAAATTTCCTCTGTTATCCATAAGGAGACGTGCCAAGACACTAAAAAATAAATCTTTGCTACATCCCCCATGTCAAGCATAAAATGTTCTGCTACTGGGCTCAAACTGTTCCTTTTCCTGATGGAAGGAATGGGAGTCACTGGAAGTGTTCTTTTGTCGGATTTCCTCCATGAAAGGGATCTAAAACTCTCCAGAGATGTTCTGTGGGGGCCCAATGATGACAGCGGTTCTACTGAAAGATTTACTCAACTGGCGCAACTTTTATTGAAAGAGGTGACTGTTTTCTATGACAATAAATTGCTAGAGAAATATATTTCTTTAAAGATAACCCCTAGGGGCTTATGTATTTTGCAGCTGCCGCTGGGGATTTCACAGAGGTGGAGGGGGATTTATTAACTGAATGGAGAGAAGTGTTTTTAAAGTGCACACTAAACTGGCTTCAGATACTTGTCAAATGTAACCTTAGAGTGATTGAGACATTACGTGGACAAATCACTGCACTTCAGAACTCTCTGCTTAAAGAAATCTCTGAAGAAAGGTATAAGGAAATTATGGTGGAAGTTAAGCAGCAAATACAAGAAGTGGAGAAAAGTGTCCTGGCTCAAAAAAAGAAAAAATTGAGCAAGGACATTAATGATTTTCAAAATAATACAGCTTATTCTGTGAGATTGAATAAGCGATTGGGTAGATCTCAAAATTAGGGCGGGAATTCCTTTGAGAGGAGGTCCTGTGATTCTTCCTTCTCGTCAGCCGAAACCAGTGTGGGCAGCAGAAAGAGTGTGTCGTTTGAGGAGGTATCAGGGGAAGCGAACAACAAACCAAAAAAACTTAACAGGAGAAATGCATTCCCCCATGCAAAGACACACAAGAAGTCATTATTGAAAGGGTCGACAAAATGGTGGACACAACAATGCAAAGTAAGGGAAAGTATGACCCTGACAACTGTTTCTAATAACAATGATGAAACACTTGACTTTTTACCTTGTACAAAAAATTTGTCTGTGGAATGTAGTAGGATGTATAACTTGCATGACACTAGAATAGAAATATATTTAATATATCTATTTCAGAGAAGTTTTCAAAACATGGAAACTGATAGTTCTGGCAAAGTTTTGGGAAAGGTTGTTGAATCTAATGTTGACGTATCTGTGAGTCCTGTTAATAATGCTACTATATGAAACAAATGTCAGAACAATGATTTAATGTCTACCACTGTGAGTGTAGATGCATGTGTTATATCTAATGGAGAGATTTTATCTCAAAATGTGGAAACTGTTACCTTTGCTATTGTTTTTGAAAATGCTGATAAACTTGAGGTTACCATGTGTGTAAATGTTTCCAATGATGCTTCTATACAAAACCAAATGCATAACCATATGAATGACAATTTAACGTCTGCCATGACTGAGACAGATGTTGATGCAGTAGAGGAGGATCTGAGAATAGTAAATTTGCCTATGTTTGTATTAACCTCTGATCTGGTAAGTTTGTTACAGTTAGGCCCATAATTTGTATCAATGAGATTTCCAAGTCTGGCAGATGTTATGATTGATGCAAATGCTTTTGTCGTAAACTGTACTTGAAGGTATTTTTCAGTATGAAAATGAATGGAAATGCAACCATTGTTTCTCAGGACCAGGAGGGGGGGTCCAGCAGAATGATGAAGAGTTATTAAATTTGAGTATTTATGATACTGAAGCATTTTTTGATATGAATGAATTGGATGATAGTGATTAAGTTAGTGAATCTGAATCTGTAATTGTACCTGACAATGGGTTTGACACTGGTTATGGTCATATTTATGTACCACATTTTTCCTCTAATAGGAACAAATTTATGCCACCTAAATCATCCATGTGTATTATAAATGTATGAGCATGTTGTTTGCAGCCAAACTGAATGTGAGTTTGATGCATTTCTAAAAGAGAAAAGAAATTATAATTTGTCAAAAAATAAATGGGATGAGTTGCAAGTGGCAGGTTTGAAGTTAAATGAATTTGTCTTTCAGCAGGCTGATAAAGGGGGTAATTGGGTTATAATGGATAAAAAAGATTATGAAAGAATGGTAAAAGATGCAATTACCGTGACAGGTGATTATATTGATATAGGTACTAACCTATTATCCAGATTTAATGGGGAACTACTGGAAATTTTGGAAAGGGGAAAAGTTATTATTCCTGAATCAAAGGGACATTCAAAAACTATTTAACAGGGAACTTAAGAACCCAAGATTTTATGCACTGCCTAAAATACATAGAAATGTAAGGGCTCCCCTGGTAGACCCATTGTGTCTATGATAGGACCATATCTGGAAAATGCAAGCAGATTTTTGGATTTTCCTTTGAAAAAAAAATTTAAGAAAATACCATTTCATATAAAAATACTGGAGATTTGTGTGTGAATTTGAAGAAGATTAGATGGCAGAAGGATTACTCCTGGGCCATGGTGGATGTTAATTTATTGTGCAACAATATTGAAACTAGGAGAGGCCTAGAAGAAAAGGGGAGAATGATGGGGGAAGATCCCCTCTCCTCATTTCTTCTTCTTCTGCTGGAATTTTGTTTAACACAAAATTACTTCAGATAGGGGAAACAATTATTTCTCCAGAAAAAAAGCACAGCAATGGGGGTGTCTTTTGACCCCTCATATGCAGTTGTCTACATAGGTGATTTATTACTCAAATAGCTTCTTCATTGAGAATGCTGTGTACTATGGTAGCTGTATAGACAATTTGATTGTTATATGTAAAGGTGAGCAAAAAATGTTTTTAAATTTATGGAGGACTTGAGTAACATAGAATATTGTCTAAGATTCACCTTTCAAGTAAGTTCCACAAGTATTATTTACTTGGATGTGGAACTATATGTGAATGAGGATAATATGATACAATTTCAACCACATAGAAAACCTACTAGAGTAAACAATTATTTACATGCAGAAAGTATGCATCCTCCTTACTTAATTAAGGCTTTACCTTTAGGGGAATTTAAAGGAAACTATTTTAATGCATCTTAAGAGGGTTTGAAACAATTATTTCTAGCAGATGCCTTTGAGAGACTGAGAAGTAGGGACTACTCTGAAAATCATCTACAAGATGCCAAAGACACAGTCTTAGGGGTTAGAAAAAATGGGAGAAAATGAGAAAAGAAATACACTTAAGACAGAATAAAAGTGATGGTCATAATAGTGGTCAGGAGTTGACTGAGGAAGATAAATTATATTTTGTGACAAAATTGTTGCCTTTTTCTTATAGAATAGAAAATATTATTAGAAAATGTTGGTATATGGTAAGACAGGATTCAAGTGTGGGACATCTTTTCCCTGAGTCTGTGATTTTTTCTTATGGCAGATTTAGTCATTTAAAAGAGATATTAAGTGGATTTGGTGAAAGAACAACAAATGTAGGCAGAGTAAGCATGCATTCTTGTGACAATTGTAGTGCCTGCAATAGGGTTAAAAACCTTGATGGATCTAAAATAAATGTTAGCATTCCATTGCAATTCAAAGGGTGTTATTTATATTATAGTTTGTGGCTGTGAGAAAGTGAAATGGTACATAGGTCAAACAAAAAGGAAAGTGAAAGTGAGGATCATGGAACACCAGGGATATCAGGAAAAGGAACAATTTGAGCCCAGTAGCAGAACATTGTATGCAGTCTTTCTAAGCATCACAGACCTCCTAGCCCACAAATGGATGCAATCTGTAAAGCATATGCCAAAAGCAGCACCAAACAACATACATCACTCAATGGACCCCTGAAAACAAAGTGCATGAGGCAAGCAAACAATTTACCCAGGACTCTTATCATAGGAGACTCCATTGTATGATACACAGATACCCCACTCACCAGACTAGAGAATAAGAAGATTATAGTCAGTTGCTTATCTGGAACAAATATCACAAATTTACACATGCACTCAAGTCTTTGCACCACAGGTACTGGTATAATTCTGTAACAGTCCTTGTAGGCATCAGTTACCTGAGACATACCTCTCTGGATCATACGAAGTGAGCTATTATGGATCACTCTGAATATGTGTCTCAGACAGTTATGTGCTTTACATTGAGCAGCATTCTACCTTCACCAAGGATGGTGCCAAAAATCATTTGACTTTAACAGCTGACTAAGTTTCTGGTATCAGTCCAGGAGGATTCAATATCTGTCAACCTGGGAAGACATGGTCAACAAACCACATTGCTTTGCCAAAGATGGCCTGTACCTGTTCTCCCCTAGGCTTCCAAATTTTGTTTAAAACTTTATACATCCCCTTAGAGCCTTTTTTGGTAATGACAAAGTAACAAACCTACAGATATAGCAAATAAAATCCAAAGGAATCTTAAGGGGATATTGTGTCGGCTCTAGGATCTTTAACAAGAAACTGCTCACCCTACAAGCTGTCCTCACTCTGGAAAATATAAACATCTGTGCCATTACTGAGATGTGATTTAAAGCTGAAGAAAGTACTCGAACAGAGAAGGCTACAGTGATTTCCACACAATTATACTATCAGCCATACAGACAGGAACTAAAGGTGGGGGTATCTCAGTCTACATTAGCAACAAATATAACTCAAGTTTGGTTAAACAGGATGATGCCCAGGATGATACCCTGGAATGTATCTAGATGGAAATCACCTTAGATAGGGTGCCTTACCATATCTTAAGAAGATATAGGTCACCATATATGTCACAAAATTCCCACAATTATTTTCTAGATTTTACACAGGGGACAAAATAAAAAAAAAAAAAAAAGGAAATAGTCACTGAAATCTTACTTCTGCTACACACTGTCTGGATAGTCAAAATAATTTCTAAACTACTGAGGACTATAAATAGAATTCTAGAATACTTCATCATTTAAGGGTCTCTGTTTAAGTGTCTACATTTCATTCCAGTGTGCTCATTTAAGTTTGATGCAGAATTGCATTATTCATCCCATCTCTGATATAGCTGAATAATCTAGTCACGATCCATCCTGGTGATAGGTAATGAAATCCACCAGTTAGCACAGAATAAAATTATCTGAAGTTCTATCCAAGGATTCAGTTACTATTTCACTGAGGACCTGAATCTGTAAAGTTCTTTGTGTGCTCTAAGGTATGTTTAGCTGCAAAGCACTGTGTGATAAATTTCATTTCAGATGGCTTAGTGGTAACTTGCTGTGGCTATGGTGTGCAGGGTCCTGTGTTCAAGACTTGTAATGGCTGCTTATTTTCTGCCCCCACCTAAACATGCTGTTCAACCTCAGCCTTTCCACAGGCTACATGCCCATAGAATGGCACACAGCAACAGTTATTCCTCTCCACAATGGAAGGGCCATAACTGACCCTGGTAACTATCAGCCTGACTAGCCTGGTCTGCAAGGCTATGGAGCGCATCATCATGGAACTCATTAACAAAGACATTGGGAACCTCCAAATACTTGCCTCAACCCATTTCGGCTTTGTTAAGGGCAGATCATGCCTACTAAACCTGGTTGACTTCTTCGAGACAGTCACCAAGGCCATAGATGAAGGAAAAGTGGTTTACACAGCCTACCTTGACCTCGACAAGGCTTTTGACACCATTCCCCACTCGGGTATTACAGAAAAACTCACCAGCCTGAACATAAACCTTTACAACACAAAATGGGTTGCCAACTGGCTTACAGACAGAACACACACAGTAAGAATAGTGGGCTCCAGGTCCGACTCTAAACCAGTCACAAGTGGTGCCCTGCAAGGTTTGGTCCTGGGACCCTACTGTTTGGCATATACTTCTCAGAAGTACAGGCAAACACAGGAGGACTATGGCTAACCATGTTCGCCGATGACTGCAAACTGGGAGCCATAATTGACTCTCCGGCTGACACGGACATCCTCCAAAAGGGCCTTACTGAGACGGACACCTGGTATCAAAGTCATGGCCTCAAGCTAAATGCCAAAAAATGCATAGTCATCCTGGGAAAAACAAAACACCCATGAATTACCACATAGGTGGCAGTCCCCTTAATGCAGAAGAGATAATAAGAGATCTGGGGACCCAGGTAGATAGTAATCTCTCCTTTGACAATCATATTGCCAAAGTAGTTAGGAAATCCTTCTATGTGGCCCATCTAATTACCTAAGGGTTTGCATGTAGAAATAAAGAGGTTATAGTGCCCCTCTACTCGTCACTCATCAGACCCATCATAGAGTACAATGCCCCATTTGGGATGTACCTCACAAGACACTTCCAACAGCTGGAAATACCACAAAAGTACCTCACCAAGATGATTACTGGCCTCAAACATATGTCTTATGCAGCCCAACTGAAAAAACTCCAGCTGTACTCAGTGGCATATCGATTACTCAGAGGTGACCTCTGCCTGACTTACAAAGCCATGTCCAACTCAGAATTGATAGACATGCTCCACCTAAAGAAATCCAAGTCACTGTGAGCCACGTGCTCTAGTGAGCTAAACCTCACCACAACAATAAATAGAACATGCTGGAGGGATAGATTCCTGTCACAGAGACTCCCTATGCTTTGGAACAAAATTCCAAATTACATCAGGCAGAGCCCCTCACTGACACTCTTCATGAGAAACCTTAACGAGTGGATGGGTAACAGAAAATACACCCCTGGGATCACTTCATTGGCTCTGCTTGACAGAGGATTGGTTAATTAATCAATGGGATGGTGAAAGCTGACACAATCTGGCTAGGCTTATAAATGCCCTCAAGCAGATAGTCTAGTACTTACCTATGAACCTATGAACCTATTTACCCATTGTTCCACCATTTCAGTAATCATTATGCTTAAGAAGAATTAATGGTAAGGGAGGTGACAGTGGCATGTTAATAAAATGTAAGGCGACATCACACCCACACTTCCACTTTTATCACAGTAACTAATTTTATGGGTAAAAAGTAATGTTCAGAGGTGATGTGATAATACATTAAGGACGATGGGTAATGCTTTAAGATAATAAAGGTCAGGCAGCTTGCAATGAGAGTGTTTAGACACAGAGCATTGTCATTAACTGGATATCATTATCAAAAACATTCATGTGACAACTATCCCATACAAGTTACTCAGATTTCAAACTCCCTGGCCTAGTCTGTGCCACCATAAAAGACTTAAGTTTTCAGTTTGAAGTACAACTGAATGAACAGAAGAGTCAATAAATAAAAGAAATCATGACTGCTGGGCTGATTACGCTAAGATTATGTCTGTCATCAGACATGCCTGTTAATGTATAACCATGTTATTATTACACAAAATGATTAAATAAAAATGTTC
>NC_056735.1:1956706246-1956708746 GCF_019279795.1 Protopterus annectens
CAGTGCTGAACCTGCCCCTTTAAGCACTGCCAATCTTAGCTAAGCAGGTTTGCCCATAGCTTAGCTTAGCTCAGCATATTTAAAACCATCAAATCATGGCAAAGGGTGGGAAATCGGCCATATTTAAATCCCGGAGGCAGGAATTCAGTTCATAACTGGTTGCAGCTTCCCACTGTAGGCAGTATGGCAGGTGTTGGTGAGGGTATGCGGTTCTGGGTGCAGCACTGGGGCATACAGGAGTCCAAGGTCATGGTAGGACTCCTGGTAAATAACCATGATGAGAGACTGGGGTCTCCCAATATAAAGCGGAAGCCTGAAACTGTCTCACCTGTGATCTCACCAGTGCCACTGTTATCCCTCAGAGTGGTGAGCAGGTCCAGAACCACTATGCTGACGTGAAGCGGAGGAAGAGGGAGCTCTTGGACGAGTGGGTCCAAGAAGCAAGTCAGAGGGGTGATGTCCCAGCAGTGTGTAAGTATTCATATCAATAACTGTTTACCAAAGTCCAGCCTGTGTATGTGATGGATAGGTATGCCTAAGTATTTCTCTATTCCCTTTACAGCTGCAGCTGAGTGGGCTGTGAATCAGGAAGCACATGCCAGTAGGTTGCAAAGGCTGCATCGTGAGGCTGCTGAGAAACAATACTGCTTGTAGTAGTCATACGAAATAACTATAAAGTAGTAGAAAGTCACCTGGCAGTATAAAAACTGTGTATGGGTTGTACTGAATAAACCAGACAATATGACAGTAACAGTCCCATATAGGTGATATTTAAATAAAATCGTAACTGCTTGGCAATAAAGTTCTAAATCCTGGACTGGTTGTGTTTACTCTGGTATTGTATGGCATTTAGGGTTGCATTCTCTGAATAGTAATGTTGTGTTAACCACTGTTACCCACACTGTGCTACATAAAAAATATATGTCTAGGAATGTCTGTATAAGTCAGTTGTAAGTGCAATGTCAGATTGTACAACCAAGAGAGACTTAGAAAACATGAAAGGAACATACAGCAGTTTCTAAATAGCTCACTCTGGTGAAACGCAAATTGCTGTATCTTTAGCACACACAGACATGGCTCGAATCCTGTGAGTGATATTAAGCTGTATGTATAATCATACCTCTCAACTGTACAGATTTTCCCAGAATGTCCAGATAATTGGCTCATACTTTGGCCTGTTACTCTTTCTCCCTGGCAAATCACTGGGGTGATCTCAGAATTGTAGTCACAAAATAATGACATACATTTGAGTTTCAGACTTCAAATCCTTCAGAAAATGTATATTAAAATAAATCCTGTTGCTCTAGCAACTCTATAAGTTTATAAGAGCAATATTCAAAATATGTCCACATTTGTACCCCCATGTTGTCACGCTTTTTCCAGATTTTGTGCATTAAGAGATAGAGAGTTATGTGCATAGTTTTAACTAGGAATCTGGGAATATGTGTAGAAACAATCAGGTAGTGTTAACAAACATTCCTCCCACAGGTCTTTCAGATAAGAAAACTAACTGCCTGGCAATAAAGTTTTAAATCCTGGACTGGTTGTATTTACTCTAATATTGTATGGCCTGATATGTAGCATTCACCAAGATATGATATCAGAATAGTACTGTTGTGTCAACCACTGTTTCTCATACTGTGCTACATAAAAATATGTCTAGGAATGTCTGTATAAGACTGTTGTAATTACAAGGTCAGACTGTACAACTAAGAGAGACTTAGACAGAAAACACTAAAGGAACAGACAGTGGTTTCTAAATAGCTCACTCTGATGTAACAGCTGTTGTTGTAATTTTAGCAGACACATCCATGGTTCGAATCCTGGGAGTGGTGGTAGTAAGCTGTATGCATAATCATACCTCTCAACTGTACACATTTTCCCAGAATGTCCAGATAATTGGCTCACATTTTTGCCTGTTCCTCTTTTTTCCTGGCAAATCACTGGGATGATCTCAGGATTGTAGTCACCAAATAATGACATACATTTGAGTGTCAGACCTCAAATCCTTCAGAGAATGTATATTAAAACAAATCCCGTTACACTAGCAACTGTCTAAAAGTTTATAAGAGCAATATTTAAAATATGTCCCTATTTGTACCCCCATTTTGTCAAACATTGTCCAGATGTTGTACATTAAGAGGTTGACGGGTATGTGCATAATTTAACTGGGAATCTGGGAATATGTGTAGAAACATTCAGGTAGTGTTAACAAACATTCCCTTCACAGGTCTACCAGGTAAGAGAAGTATAATTTAGCTATAAGACAGTTGAAATATACACTGTGTACAAACATACCACTGTCCAAATCAAGGACATAGGGTATTGTAATAGTACCTGTAGAGTAATGATTAGAGCAATGATCATTAAAGTTGTGAGTACAGCAAGGATATACAAGTTAATTGACACCCCACCATAGCTGCAACAATATTCTAAACACACAAATCAATGGGTATGTTTTACTCCAAACCCACTGTTGGGACATATGCCTATTGTTCAA
>NC_056735.1:1956711246-1956733746 GCF_019279795.1 Protopterus annectens
AATATTAAAAAAACACACTTGCCTTAAAGATAAGAATCAATCAACACTTAATTACAGATGTAGTTCAGCAGCCTCCAATTACACTCTTTACTCAACCCCGTAGGGAGAAAAGTATCAGTTGTCACAAATAAATGTATCCATTACATAACAATGCTTAACTTAAAATGTCACTATCATACTGACAAACAAAATTGTGTGCAAGACAATAAGCTCTAGCCCACCGCTGTTCCCATGGTGAAACATATGAAAATGTACAGCCATATACCTTAATGTTTCATATTACTGATATTCCTCACATGTTGTAACAGCCCATGTTAAAAACATTTAATACCCCTCCCCCATAAAATGTCTTACAAGGGCATATAACAGTGTTCTCTATACACTGACCTCCAGACTGTATAGGATCACACATGTTTTGCCCTCATATATATGGACCCTACCGCATAACTTGTGTGGGAGTCCACAACCTCACTGGAAAGAAAGAAGGAATGTCAGCACTAAATAATGATAGACCATACCTATCAACCTTTTATTGCATGACATCTGGACAAAGCCTGGTATATAGGTGGAGGCCAGAGGCTGAAACACAGGGCTATATTTGAAATATTTATGTTATACACTGTGACAGTTGCTGGTGTTACAGAATTGTTTGCAACATATCCTTACTCAGGAATATGAAGTCAGAAACACACATGGATGTTGCCATCTACTGATAGCAATCGACGGAGAGAATGTCACTGATATGTCAGGGACAAGACCTGTGTGGGGAACATGCAAAACATAACCAATCATCTGGCCATCATGTGGATAGGCCCACAGTTGAGAGATATGCAGACAGACTGCATTCCATGCAAAACTAGCATGTACACACACACACACCCTGTAAAACTAGAAGTATTCAATACATATAGCAGCAATACTCACACATTGTCCCTAGGTCTGGAACCTTATACAAACATGTAGTTGGCCTGTGTCCACAAGTCCTGTTGTAAGAGGTATTCCTACCTACTATCTGTAACACTGCTGCCCACACACATGAAGGATGCCTTCCAAACAGGAAAGGTTAGGGACAACGGCCACATGATGTAGTTATTTATAGTAGTGGGTTGCTATGACATTGGCTATTGGAAGAACTACACAGCTGTCTACATGCAATTAGCAAGTGGGGAACAGCAATTGATGCAGAATCCATCACTTGAACATGAGCATCACCGTCAAAAGTCATGCTTCAACCTACTCAAACAAGCTCGATCCCAGTAGTGGAGAGAGAAAGAGAGATAGAGAGAGACACACACACACACACACACACACACACACACACACACACACACACACACACACACACACACACACACCAAACAAACATAAACAAAACATTGAAATAAGAAACAAGAAGACATCCTGTACACAGAAGGAACCTGAAGATAAGCCAGGTATGTGAAACATGTAAGCATGTAAAGGAATGTAGTACTTGGTCTGTAATAATGGGATATATGAGTATGAAAGATGTATATGTGCCATCAACACTTGTTGTAATGATGTCCCGCTGAACAAATGCTATGAACATAGCATCTGGCTCTGTCTCCAGTGGGCCATTCCTGTCAACTGTGCAGATCTGCACAGAATGTCAAGATTTATCCATCATAGTGTTTGTTCTTTTCCTCCAAACATCTATATTAGTCTGGCAAATAGCTGAAGGTGGAAGTAATGAAGTCATGACAGACACATGAGTTTCAGACCCCACCACCTTCAGAACACTCATAACAATGTGAAATGTATCATGAACAAACTTCATAGGTTTGTAATAGGCATATCTACTATCTATCCCTATGTATACTCCCCTAATGTTAGGCTTTGTCTACATGTGATGCTCTAAGAGGTGGATAGGTTGGATCACAGCTGAGGAGCCAGACACACCCTGGTAAAGGATAGCTCACATATGGCAACAACTAGAGTGTCTGTAAAACTGTGCCACTGCTAGGCCAATTAATGGGATGTTGCCCATATCCATATGTTACCTGTGAATATGAGTATTATACGTGTTTGTATTGTAAATCTAGGATACCTATATAGGGCATGAGCACAGTAAAGCACTGTTGCAGATGTGTGTGTTAAACTGCATGTGATATGTTGTATTAATAACATTGAACTGTACAGTGTTCTTCCGGACAAAGTTCACAGTTGTGAGAGATATCTGTAGTCACTTACATAAATTCTTGTGCTATAGCAGCTATATAACAGGTTCAGATGAATGAATGAGCTGCAAGACTCTGGTTTGGCCTACTGCTGTGTTGCTCTGACTCTAATACATAGGTTCCTGGGTTCGAGACTTGTCAGGGCTGGCTCTTTGTGGTTAGGAGGGTGGCCTAATGGTTAAGGTGTTTGCCTTACAAACACAAGGTGCAGGGTTTGAGTCTCACAAGGGATAATTCGCTAGGCTTAAAATGGCTTGCAAGGGCAATTAGCTTAGTACTAACTTATGACAGAGACCTGGTTCAAAGCTCCAGAGAGCACCCCTGCATTGCCAGGCTATAATTCATACCACACCTTTCGGCCAGCAAACCCAGACCGAAACACTAAAGGTGGAGGCATGTCTATATTCATTAAGGATATCCACACCTCCAAGCTAATTGCTCAGCATAATGCATCTGAGATGATCCAAGTTCAACTAACTCTGGGCAAAACCACAATCCAGATTGTAGCTTGCTACAGACTCCCCACCATGCTCCAGGATTCCCACCCCTCTTTTCTTGATACACTGGAAAATATTACGGTACAACCCAACACTCTAATAATAGGTGATTTCAACTACCCTACCATAAACTGGGAAAACTACTTATGTACCAACTCTTGCTCAATGTTTTCTGGAAATCATCAATTTCAATGCTTTGGATCAACTTATCCACACCCACACCAGGGGCAGCAATATCCTACACCTGGTCATCACCAAAATGGATGACCAGTGTTCCACACCAGCGGTCAGCTCCTCGTTGGTCAGATCCGACCACAAGCTAATCACCCTAGCCATCCACATCCCGCTCCTACCCCCCATTAGGAAAACAACCGTAAAACATTTCTCCAAACCCAACTTCACGCTTCTTAAGACAGAAGTGGCAAACTTCACGACACCCATGCAGATGGACAATAGAGGTACGACTGCTGAATCCTACACAAATGCACTTTATAAGCAGTTACATGAGTGCATGGATCGTGCTATCCCTAACAGAACCAAGATGCTATCTTCCAAAAAGAGGAAGCCAATCTGGTGGTCTTCTGCCATAAACAAACTCTACAACAGAAGAAAGAAACTGTTGCAAAAAAGAGTAAAATCCCACGATAGGAGGAACTCCCTGGTCAGCCTCAGTAAGAAGCTGAGATCCCTCATAAAATCCTCCAAAGCTAGTTATGAAAACAAAATTTCCACTGATTCTAAAGACAATCACAAAGCATTCTATAGCTATATCAAAAATCTCAATGGCAACACTCAGATCTGCTCTGAGTTACAGCACAATGACACTAAATATACAGAACCAGCTGATATTGCCAACATCCTGCCAGATAGGTTCAGTGCTAACTTTACCCCCCTCTCCCCCCATAAAGGGCCCATCTTTATATCAGAAGAATGCAAAGTTGCTGTAATCATGGCTGCACAGGTAAAAACTTCACTCTCCAAAGCCAAGAACACAGCATCCATGGGACCTGACAACACCCCAGGCTGCCTTCTACATGAACTACAGAATGAACTGGCACCCCACCTAAGTGCCATGTTCAGTCATAGCCTCACCTCAAGCTTTGTGCCCATTGAATGGCGCACCGTGACAGTTATCCCACTCCACAAAGGGGTGGCCACAACAGACCCCGGAACTACCGCCCCATTAGTCTGACGAGCCTCGTCTGCAAGGTCATGGAACGTATCATCATGGAGCTCATAAACAAAGACATTGGAGATCTCCAAACTCTGTACCCCACACAGTTTGGGTTTGTAAAAGGCAGATCATGTCTTCTAAACCTGATAGACTTCTTTGAAGTAGTCACCAAAGCCATAGATGAGGGAAAGGTGGTTCACACAACCTATCTAGATCTTGCCAAGGTGTTCAACACCATCACCCACTCTGGAATTATAGATAAACTCACTAAACTAGGTATAAATCCCTATGTCACAAGATGGGTTGCCAACTGGCTTACTGAAAGAACCTACAGAGTGAAAGTAGCAGACTCCAAATCAGACTTCAGACCAGTGACAAGTGGAGTACCACAGGGTTTAGTCCTGGGTCCTCTCCTGTTTGGTATCTACTTCTCTGAAGTACAGGCTAACACAGAAGGTCTTTGGCTAACTAAATTCGCAGATGACTGTAAACTAGGAGCCATAATTGAAACTCCTAACGATGTGGACATCCTATAAAAGGGCCTCACTGAGACAGATGCCTGGTGTCAAAGACATGGTCTCAAGCTCAATGCCAAAAAGTGCATTGTCATCCCATTTGGTAAAAACTCTGTACCCATGAACTACCACATAGGCGGTAGTCTACTTAACACCGAAAGTGTGATAAGAGACCTTGGGACACAGGTGGACAGTAGTCTCTCCTTTGATAATCACATCACCACAGTGGTCAGGAAATCCTTCTACATGGCACACCTCATCACAAAAGGTTTCTAATCCAGAAAAAAAGAGGTCATTGTTCCCCTCTACTCATAACTCATTAGACCCATTATAGAGTACAATGCCCCTTTTGGTATGTACCTCACAAGACATCTACAACAACTGGAAAGGCCACAAAAATACCTCACAAAGAGGATTACTGGCCTCAAACAGATGCCTTATGCAGACTGTCTCAAAAAACTCCAGCTTACTCCGTCGCATATCGCCTACACAGAGTCGATCTTTGCCTAACATACAAAGCTATGTCTAACCCAGAGTTGTTGGACATGCTCCACTTAAAGAAATCCCAATCCCTCCGAGCTACATGCTCTAGGGACCTAAACCTTGTCACCACAATAAACAGAACATGCTAGAGGGATAGATTCCTGTCCCAGAGACTTCCCATACTCTGGAACAGACTACCTATCTATGTCAAACAGAGCTCCTCATTAGCACTCTTCAAGAAAAATCTTGATGATTGGATGGGTAATAGGAAATTCACCCCGGGGATCCCTTCTGTGGTTCTGCTTGACAGAGGCATAGGAAAATAATTTTCTTGGGTGGCCCTAGGGCCAATAGCCTAGTACCTACCTATAAACCTATGAACCTAAGACTGTAAATACAGTGTGCCATAATGACATAGAACACAAATGTGTACCAGGTATGCCCTGAACATATGTATATATGCGTATGTTCAGCTGAAAGGTACAGAAGTAATAACATGGGTCACAAGCAGTCCAGAAAATAGGATGCGCATGTTGCACGTGTGTAATATCACTGTCACTGCATACAACAAAATAAAATGTGTACTACTACTACTACTGATTGCTGCATTACCATGCACTGATATGGGTATTACAGTAGGCATGCTTATCACGTAGTAATCAGAGAAGTGTACAACTGTGTTATGACCCACTGTCCATGCCTACCACTAACAGCTATATCAACACCCATATATACTGGATATCAAAGTGTACACACCCCTGTTGAAATGCCAAGTCTGTGTGTTGTATGCCAATGAGACCAGGGAAAGTCATGTCAAAACGTTTCTCACATCAAATGTGACCCATAACCTGCACAATTCTATTGAAAAAGAAACAAAGCTGTTTCATGGAAGGTGAGCATCCATTGCCAAGTGAAGATGTGATATGACTTTAGAGTACAAACCAAGACAAATGGATGCTGTAATAATCTCAGCAGGTGTTTACACAACATATCAGTGTAAGGGTGTGCACACTCATTCAACTGGTTTACTGTACTGAGTATTAATTCCTATATGTTTCCACTGGACAGGTTGTTATGTTCCCTGTTGAACTGAGCAGGCTATAGGACACATCACAGGAGGGGATTGTGTTGACATGTGCTTTTGTGGGGTCATGCTCCAATTGCACAAGTACCATGCATTGTAACAGGGGGTGCGTACACTTCATATCCACTGTAGCTATATGGAATCACCAGTGCCTTACCTGTGCATCCATCCTCCACCAACGTTAGGGTAATCCCCCTTGGTGGAGAGCAGCAAGACAAAAAGAACATAATAGGCTGCTATATTGGCTGTACAGGGACACATAGGTGCAGACCATAACTTGGAAGCAAGTGCACCTCTATCTGAGCAAGCATGTAGGTTCACAGGTGACTTTCTGTAAGGCTGACTATGACTAGAAATCAGACATATTCAAACCACCAAGGCCAATTGTAACCATGTCTACACATATGTACGCAGTCTCAGAGCCATTAACACATGTCAACCTGTACTGGGGGTAAAGCACACCTCATACACACCTGTCATGGATACAGGCAACCTGCATCAGACAGGACAGGCAGGAACAGTGGCACCTTATCCACAACATTAGTACAGGGGGATATGCACATCACCCACACTCCTGCCCGCATCAGTGGTGAGCATAGACATTATTCCAAATGATGGCTCCAACAGCAAGCCTCCATGGGCCATGAGAACATCACAGTTTGCCTGATACATGAACACAGGCATGTGCTCACAGTTCCATAACACACTACAGTCAAACACACACATTCCACCATCCACACACCACCCACATGGAAGATGGCCACTGTCATTCCTCTATACAGAAATGAATGGTGAATAGTGGATTATGCCATTAAGTCTCCAAGATTGGGGGAACTGGACAGGTCAAGACCAGGAGTGTAATGCAAGATGTCAAAGCTATGATAGCTTACAGTGTTATGGTATAGTCAGGATTATTTGCAAGTAATATCTACTGTTGAAGTGCACATGGACAACTGTATGAGGTCCTATGACCTTTTTCCTGTTTATGTCTTCCAGGTACAATATCCTGAGAACGTCTGCCTGCATTCTCAAACCTGGAAAATGATGCAATCATCCAGTCTGTCATCATGCATCATGCCATTCTCTTTGGACGCTGGGCCCAGGATCTGCAGGAGAGGACCACCATGTGGAATGAGGTCATCCACGGGGTAAATGATGTTGCCTACACAACTGCAGTAAAGAGCAGGTGTGGCATTGATGCACTGATCTGGTCCACCACACCCGTCAGCATGCTGATGCAGTTAGGTGGGACCAGCTAGCCACAGCTGGGGGTCATGCCATCCAGCCCCCACTGACACATGCTGAGGAGCTCCTTGCCAGCCTTGGTGCACCCACCCACCAGCTAACACTGCAGGGTGAAGACAGCATTGTGGAGGTGGGTGCCACCCACACAATGGATGAGGAGCATGCAGGTAAGTCCCCAGGGAACATTACTAGACCACTGTTGCTTATCCATTTTCATCTGTAAAGTATCTACATGCATATGTCAGATAAGATAGTCTGTTGCTGCAGTGTAGTAATGAACAGATGTGCATAATCTCTAGTATTGTGGGTTTGTACTATCGATGTGCTGAAATGCTGCTCCCACCATGTACCAATGCCACAGGTGTGGCTACTGACATTAGTTCTGTTACACAACTATTTAGGTCCCTCTGGTATACAACTGGGGCACCAGCCTGTAGCTGGTGAGTATGGAGTTGTTTTGTTCAGGTTTGCCAATACACCAGCCATGTTATGGCCATGCTATTTGCATTGCACACATTTAACACACCTACCCATAATGCATGCTGTACATGTTCACTTATTGTTGGTGTTAACTGCACGCATCACAGTGGTCATCATGGTGGCATATCTGAAGGGTATGTAAGAGTCCTGCAGTATACCTAACAACCTGGCAGTGCAAGATGTGTGGACAGAGATGAACATAATGGTGAGACAAATTGCATACAGTAGGGATATGTTTGAAACATTACCCTTGCATAGTGGTTACAGCAGTGTATACACCACTATTACAATGTCAACTGTTCCTGATATAAACAATGGCAAATCACAGTACCACAAACCATACCTTTCACAACCTGTAATGTGATCCTAACATGAGCAATGAATGTTTAATATGGAATTCTATGTTAGGACAATAAATATGGGGAATACATACCTTAACAAACACCGGAAGCATATGTGTGCACACACTCCAAATAAGATATTGTGGAAGCAGCTTGTGATGTACTGACAACATTCACTCTTCTTGAGTACACACCTTCCATCAAGTACAGGGCCTCAATGTCATGCCAAGTCATGGTCTGCTGTCCAAGAAGTATGTCCATGACATTTGTCCACTCACCTGCAACAGAGGCAGACATGGCTTCCACACATCTTACAAACCATGAAATGGATCCCATATCTGAAAGGTAGCACTCAGGAGTGGGAAAAGTAGCCTTAGCTCACCATTGCATATACCATGGCAAACAGTGCAGGCAGTCATGTATGTGTGTATGAAGTCTGGGACAACATTGATGTAGAAAATAAATAGGTGTCCATCCAAAACAGATGACAAAACATGTTGCAAACTGATCATGGAGGCTGCCCAGAAACATGCAGCAACACTGAGGGACTTGCAGGAATGTCTAGCAAGTACTGCCTGTGCAGAACCTGTGTCAACAATTGCCTGGGTTCTGCATAAGTGTGGCCTATGGGTTAGAGTAATCAGGCAGAAGAGTTGTCCCGCATGATACATCATCCAGGGCTGTCTACAGGTAGGGTAAGCATAACATCAAGTCTCCCAAAGGCATGTGTTACAATGTGTAATGGTGTCATGAGACCAAGGCTCAAACCTACAGACAGTATTCATAAAGATATGTGTGGTGCACAAGCAACATCTCACCCCACTTCAGGGCCACCATCCCCAATATTTAGCTTGCTGGTGCCAATGTACACCTTTAGGTTTGTTGTTCATTAACTGGAACTGGGCTGGTACAAATGGTGTTTGGAATTTGGAACACTGCAAAATATCACTCATGTGTAGCCCATAGTTGTCAAGCATCTGCAATAAGGATGAGGATGGGGAGGGGTGCCGGCTTGAAACAGAACAGTGAACTGAAGCATACATCCAAAACTTGCTAAGAATGTCTGTATCTGAACACAGTGAAGGTTATGAATTATGCCAGACATAACCCTGACTCTACAGCAATAGTGAAGCCACTGTGTGACCTCCAAAGGCTGTGCACATGAGCTGACCTTGCAATCTGGCAGAGTTGGGGGACATTTGTAGGGCAGAGTGATCAAATAATGGCAAGTGAAAATGGGCCATGTTAGTATACCCCTACCAGGAATAGTGACTGCTGTAATTCACTTAACAGGTGCTTCAACAAACCACTGTGTTAAGGGTGTGCACACTTATGCAAATCACATATTATATGCATCTCATTCAGCATCTGAACAACTAACACATTTGTTTGATACTACACTGGATTACACAGGTCATATGTCACATATCAGGTGTGTGTAATGTTAACAAATGGAGTACCGTGGCCCCATTCCATATCATAGAAGAGACTGACATCAACAAGCATGCTAAAGTAGGGCATTAGGAGGTGTAGTGAGTGTGAATGGCCTCAACATCATTCATCTCAACACACACACAGTTTCACAGTTGCCATAGCTGGGATAAGAACTCCTACCTAGCTAGTTTTCTACATTATGGTATTACACATCTATCACAAGCACCATGCAGCGTACAGGGCTAAGACTTGGCCATAGAGTTATTTCAAGGTGATTGACATCAGCAGGAGTGCTAACATGAGCAATGGGAAGTGCAGTGTGTGTGAATGGGCCGTAAACCATTCCTCTGGAAACACACACACACTCTGTCACACAACTTTACATTTGACAGGACCGGGTATACAAATGCTAGATGAATACTGATTTGTACTAATGTGTTACACAGTTGTCACAAGCAACACAGACACTATAGGGCTGAGGGCTACCAAAAGGAATGTCTACAGTGACTGACATCAGCACATCATGTGATATTGGCCAATTGGATGTGTGGTGGGTGGGACAGGCCTCATAATGGAAATCTCTGTCACTGTCTGTCTCTGTCTTCCCCACATCTCTGTGAGTGTATGTTAGACATATTATAGTGTGTTGGTCTTGGATATGTGTGAGTATTCCTATCCAATGTGTGTGCAAAGCATAAATGGTGTACAATGTGGTGTGTGTGCACAGACATCTGTGACTGACAGATATATATAGTCTACAGTGTTGTCAGACACGGGCTTCATTTCTCTAAGTGTAAGAGCATGCCCAGTATGACCTTCTGTACTGAGGGTGTGAATCCATTCCAGGTAGGTTGTACTCCAGTCCAGGGTTTGGTGTTCTACACCTACAGCTAGAAACCTGTTTCTGTAGGATATCTGTTGATAGGTAAACAATATGGAGTCATAATGGGTGACAGATAGTGGGATACTGTAACTATTGTGTCTGTGGTGCTTGTGTTACATGGTTGGTGTTAGCAGAGATATTCAGACATGTGTACTGTTTTACACTGTGATGTATTATGTCATCAACTGCTGACAGATACACTTATTTGCTCACAGTTATTTCCTGGGAAATACAAAATGAATGAAGCTGAGTCCAGTATTGTGGTCTGCAGCCTACATATTCTTGCACACTAATGCCATACTGGAGGGGTAGCTGCAGACACTTACTGTTGGGTTTGTGTTAATGCTCCAGCACCTTGGTACTATGGTGGCTGAGGATCCCCTTCTTGTAAATATATTGACGTAACAGAATGGCCATATCCTGATGTGGCCATACCTCTCAGCTGTACAGATTCACCCAGGTTTCCCAGAGGCAGGCCTCATATATCTGGTCAGTTCCCCTTCACATTGTGGTTTACGAGCAGGTTTGTAGCCACCCATTACTGGGTTTGCAGGCAGGGGTAGTATGGACACACATCAGAGTTTCAGACTTCACACAATCCATGATATCCAAGCTTCTACACCCCCCACTCTGTTATTCTATCCTCTTCCTAACATTTTGCGAGTGATATCTGAGAAGTATCCCTATAGTTGTCCCTTCATCCCAGCGGTATTTAGGGGTTGGTCCACAGTTCATGCAGTAGGACATGGTGGGCATGCTACTGGAATTTGTCAACATGGCCTTGGATTTCTGTTCTGTTGACTGTGTTATGTTGTTAGTTGGAACCCCATGAGAAAACATACATTGGCACTAGAGGTGAGGCACAGGCCTTTGACAAAGGACTGTAGGCCATTTGGTAGTGATGCAGGCTATATGTAGCAGGCCAGTGCATTCTGTCACTCCTACCTTCCCAGGCTGTGAGCCACTGGATTCCCCTGGGGAGTCAGGATAAGGTGCAAGGTGTTAATGGCAATAGTTCCTGTCCATATTAATCCACTGGTCTGGATACTAGTAGGGTACTGCTTACAGCTAGGGACTCACCTGGATGGGACACCTCTTCAGCATGCTGCATTCTGTTGGTATTCCCATAAAGAAGTGGGGGGTCATACTGTACTCATTTACAACAGCAAGGATATGACCTGTGATAAACCTGCGGCTGATGGTGGGGTGTGCTGAGTGCATGTGTGATATGGAAGCTTTTTCAGCTGACTCACATATATACATGGGCCATTCCCCTTATGCTGCCTTGTGCATGACATAGGCAGTCTCTTATTACTTCATAACTGTGCCTTTTGTGGTCTGCCACTGATTGGCCAGACTACATCAGTATTCCATACTACACAGGCAACTAATTTGCTGCTAACCTGTATGTACAATTCCAAAGTTGTGTGCAGTTGACAGTTACATTTTATGTACTCTGCCTAGGGTACTTCCACCTGTGTACTCTGTGTATGTCTGGGCCCACATTCATGGCATGTCCATCTTTCAGATGATGACAGATATTGACATCTGGACAGTGAGTATGGACGACTGCTGACATGGGTATTGCTGAGAAGCATTGTGGTTCGCACTACAGTTGTTGGAATATGGCCCTGTCATCAACAGTACTGGCCATAGGCCAATGAGACACAACCCTTCATGCCTACATGCTGACCACTTCCAGACAATATTGAACACAACAACCTAGCACACAGATCCCTGAATATTGTACGCATGCAATAATTTATCCTGTAGATTGGGCTAGCTCAGGTAATCTGTGCTCCACTGTTATTAAACCCACATGTACATGTTACTGCATTTCTATTCTATATAGGATTGTGGGGTGTGGGGCACACCTGATGACTTAAAACATTTGATATGACTGTACTGGTATTTCAGATACTCTGTTGGCTTCCATTTCCTTTTGTATTCTGACCTATCATGCAGACTGGAGGCATATCAGTAGAGTACAGATCTTAGGTTTTATTGACCTACATTTCAGTTTCAGACTTCTTACCCTTCAGAAATAACACACACCTGCCAGACCTGTTGTAGTCTGTCTGTGTAGGTCTGGAGGGGGGCTGTTAACCACTGCCATCAATTGGAGTCCTTAGCCCAGCCTTTCTTTATGGTCATCTACATCTGTCCTGCTGGCTGAGGCTTGTGGTGGGTATATGTGCCTCACTGACATGCATGTGTGTGTCCTATGGAGACACATTTGGGCCACTGCTTGTGCTGCAGTGGGATTTGTCACCCTGTCTAGTACTGCCTACTTTGTTGACACCAGTATTTGTTAGGGATTTCATGCTGCCCATATAGGTGTCCACTATCTGCTGCCATCACATTCACCCGCCCGATTCCCTTGCATGCTCACGTCCATACCATAGATACAACTATCAGAACATACTACTCCATTCAGCAACTGATAGGAAGAGTGACTTACCTTGCAGCTGTGCCAGTATTGTGGATGGTGCTGGAGGGCTAACTATGTCAGATGCACATAGTAAACTCCTTATACATGGTAAAGCACAGGTAGTGTCATGTTTGACATCCCTTTTACTATACGTGCGAGTCAGAGAGAGGTGTCATTCCCTGGGTCCCTACCATGACAGTGTATGTGCTATCCATTGCCTCTTTGCCGAAGCCTAGGTATACTTGGTACACCTCCTTCTGCCTACATGGGCAGGCTTAAGTAGTTCCTCCTTTGAGTCTACCATGACAGTGTATGTGCTATCCATTGCCTCTTTGCCGAAGCCTAGGTATACTTGGTACACCTCCTTCTGCCTACATGGGCAGGCTTAAGTAGTTCCTCCTTTGAGTCCCTCTGTGCCTGTGATGGCCTTGGCAATGATGAGGGTTGTGTGGCCTTGCCCCATGGTGTTCCTGCTGGAGATGTTTCCGAAGGATCATATTATGTAGCATGGCACATAGTATGATCATTTGTGTACATGTAGCTGGAGAGTACTGCAAGGCTCCACTGGATATGTCCAGGCAGCGGAACCGTGACTTGAGCATCCCAAACACATACTCTATTATGATTCTGATTTGTGTTTGTGCCTCATTATGGAGTTCGTGTTCGGGTGTGTGTGCATTTCTGATGGGTGTCATCAGCCACGGCTCCATTGTGTAACCAGAATCCCCCACGAGGTGGCCATATGGGATGTCCCCACTCGCAAATGCCTGGTACAGCTGTGTCATATGCCAGATGTGGGAGTCGTGATAGCTTCCAGGGCTGCCAGCACACACATTCAAGATAATGCCCTGGGTATCGCACATGACCTGGCAATTGATGGAGGGGAAGCCCTTGCAGTTTATGTAGACCCTACCCTGCTTGCCGGGTAGTGCTTTGATGTGTATGTGAGTGCAGTCTATAGTACTGACTAACTCAGGGTATTCTTCTATTTGGCGAAAGAGATGCATATTGCTGGTCAATGCTGCATGGGTGTTGAAGAAATATATGTGCTCACCTGCATGTGCTGACATGGCATCCAGGAACTGGTGGAGTACCCTGAATGCTTATGCCTGTGAGATCCCCATGATATCCCCAGTTGCCCTTTGGAAGGTACCTGTGGCTAGTATTCTTAAGCCTTCACATACCTTGGTATCCACTGGGATGGGTTCCGCTCTGTTGGTTCTGTGTGTGTGAGGCATGGCCGGCACAGCTTAACAATTTGCTGTAGAATGTCCCTGTCCACCCTATAGTGATCCAGTATCTCTAGCTCATGTAGCCCTTGGTATGTTACACTGGGTCTGTACACTCTTCTCCTTCTCCTCACTGTGGGTTGGTCATCAGCATTCGCATCCTTACAACCCTCAGCCTCTTGCACATATTGATGTATGAGAGCAACAGCAGCCCCTAGCATTTTCTTAGTTTTGTCAGGTAAAATTTCCCCATCTGTGTACACCAGTGGTGTAGAGTTTGTGGGAAAAAAACAGACTGGAAGGTGTTTACATAGTTTATAGTAGTGTGCTAGGCTGTTCCATGTGTAATTGGCTGATTCTGATACATTTCACCTGCCAGCTATGCTAGTTCTCCTTGACTGCCTTCCTACTGCTGTTTTCCTTTCCCATTGCCTTCCTGTTTAAGCCCCAAAGCACGGTGTGCATACCCAGTGCTCAGATGTTAACAGAGCTGCTACTTCCTGTTTTGTTTAAAACCCGGTGCACAGCATGCACTCCCATTTAGGCAATGTAAACACTGCTAGGCAGCCTCAGACTCACCCACTTCCTTAGCTGTGTTTAGCTAAGGGCAAACACAAGCCACAGAGCTCCAATAAGCTTACAGCATGCATGGCACTCCCCCTTATGAGGTCATCTACCTCTTATATTTACACAATGGTGTTGCTGCACCTACACAGTTGGATGCAAGCTAACACTGAGAGGAAATCTGTGATTCAGTATCAGTCCCCTCATTTGCACAAAACAGAATGCTAATTCATAGTTACCACACTCACACTCAGCCTTCCCCCTTAGCAACCACTATTCACTGGTATTCTTGTCTTATGCATGCCATTGACTATTATGGCAAAATGCTGATTTGGGTTTAAAAGCTTATTTCCAACTTTTTTCTTATTTTCATGCCGATCCTGTTTGCGTACCACTGCTCTATGCTTAAAAGTCCGAAATCGACCAAAAAAAAATAAAAGTTATTTTTTATAATTTTGCAACTATTTATCATGCTAATGGCCATATATTTGATCATTGGCATGCCTACTACATTGAATACATGCTTTCTTTGGAGCTGTCATGCCTCTGTTTTGTAATTTGCAGAAATGTATTCAGTTAGTAACCAAATACATTTCTGCAGGTTACACTATTCCTGCACAGACACCTGCGTGCTTCCTGGATCACTAATTCATTTCATTTGCATGGTTTTCACCAGCAAATGAGGTAATTAGCATATATCAGTTGTGTCCATGCAGGAATAGTGTAGGAGCACTCGTGTATGTCCCAGGAGCTCGTTCCTGGACCACTCGTTGGTCATATTGCATGCAGCAGCTCTTGCACTATTCCTGCACTCCATGCAGAGCTTGCTGAATCCAGGGGCCTACTTAAATATTACCACTGGCATCAAGTCTTTTTCTACACTATGTTTTATTATTTCTTTTTTTTTTGTAATTAAGAGTCTTTAAGGCACACTATATACATTAGCCCTGGTGCCTAATGATTTCCCAATCCCTTTTATGTGTATGTCATGTTACAGAATGGGTGGTTGTCCACAGTGTCTAGCATCAACCCCTTGAACCATGTCTCATGTAAATGTCGTTAAGTCACAAAAGGAAGAGCTCAACCTGGTGTTTAATGTTTCTACTTAACCCATATAGTTAGAGTTATTTCTGTTTCCTAATGAACCTCCTGACTCACTGATGCAGGCTTTGCTCATTACTTAAGTGCTGTGTGGAAGAGTGGCAGCCAGTCCAACCCACTGTTTTGTACACTATCGCACACAGCCCCTTCCCCACCACATTGCACTCATAATCACACTCATATACTCACCTAGACACACACACACACACACACACACACACACACACACACACACACACACACACACACACACACACGCGTGCGTGCTCGCGCGCACACACACACACACACGCACAGTCAGATAAACATACACACACACACACACACACACACACACACACACACACACACACACACACACACACGCACACACGCCCACACATGCCCACACATGCCCACACACACACACACACACACACACACACACACACACACACACACACACACACACACAGACATGCACCAGCATGCATGCACTCACAGACACATGCATTCACACACTCACATAGACACACACACATCTATGTAACTAACCCCCTCTGCTGCTACCTCCCAGACAGACACACACTAACACATGCATTCACACATGAATCTCCTCACATATACATACTCACATATTCTCTAACACTGCCTAGCCAGCAAAATCCCCAGGACAAACCTGTATTCTTTTTATCAAATTATTTAACTTTGTTCATAATCATTTATAAAGTTATTCAAATTGCAGAACACTGGCTTTACTTGTTGCCATGGTTCTTTTGCTGTTCACCCCCTCACATTTTATAAATATTGCTTATTGAAGTCCATCTTTATGTTTATTGTTTTACCACCTACCTTACTTATTAGAGGTAATGCTTTATGCTGTTCATCTGATTATCCTGTTTTTCATATTTCATTTTAGGCTACAACAGTTGATATTCTTCTCAGCGTTAATTGCCAATGCTTTTGTCATATTACATTTTACTCTGTATTTCAATCTATAACAATTTCAGTTTCCTAATACTGCATTATTGGTTTTAGTCCATATTTGAACCTGTAACAATTAATATTTTGTTATAACTTTATTATCAGTAACTGACAATATAATATTCTTTGATTTTCTTTTTCTAAAATTCTTACTGGACCTCTTCTCCTTAGGCATCTCTGAAAATGGGTCTTATTTGACCCTGTCACACCTTCCAGGTAAGCAAGGCAAATACATAAATAAATGAATGAATAAATAAATAAATAAATAAACAAATACATAAATAATGCTTTGCAAGAACATCAACATTTTCTGTGCTGAGAATTTTCTTTGTGGATTCCAGATATTTATGTATAAAATCTGCAAGCAGCAATATTTAAAAAATATCTTAGTAAACATTTCCCGGTGTGAAATGTAGAAGTACAATATTGTGTTCTCTAAAAAAACAAGGCACCTCGTGTTTTTGTTTGATTGGGTTTCACTTGTTAGCTCTTACACAAGTATTGCAAGGCCAAAAAAAGAGAGAGGAACAGTCTGCATGGTCAGCAGCTCACTGAATGGTTGCTGCTTTAAGTTCACTTCCTGTTCATTTCTCCCATCCTTTCTTCTGCTAGCCTAATGTTCAGGTTTAGGGGAGGAAGTGGTTTAGAATGCTGTGATTGGCCTGTGATCAGACTGGTCAAGTAGGCATGGGAGGTATGACATTTGCTTTAAAATGGGATAGATCTAGTCAGTGTGGGTCCCTAAGCTGCCCCTATACTGCAAGGAGAGAGGGAGGGGAGTGATGCCTGGTTTTGAAGGGACTCTAAAAAAATCTATTGCTGGATCATGGGTGTACACCATCAGTCCTTTGGTATAGCAGTTTGAAACCTCCTCTATCTTTTCTTGCTTTCATATACTGGGCAACTGCTGCATGGCTCTCCCTGCCCTCTATTTAATTCCTGCATTCTCCTTCATGTCCTGGGCCATTCTAAGGTTCTGGAATATGGAAGTGAGTGATCTAGAATGCTGCAGTTGGACTTGCTGCGGTTGAAGAGAAGAGGAGTAAGTGGATATGACAGTTGGTTCAAATGGGACAAATCTAACAGGGGTGGGTTGTTTAACATATTGCCTGGTCTGCAGGTCTGTTCTCATTAATGGGACCCTGAAGTGACTGCTATGCTGTTTTACAAGGTGGATTTCTGAATTTTGTTTTGATGGCTAATGACTTCTTTCTTGCCATACTATTGTTTATGACAGATAAATCGGTTGGAAAGTGCGTGCGTTACTGGTGGAAGGTAGTGGGGTTGGTGGGTATTATCTTCTACTACTTCCAATATGTCTCCTCAAATGTTTGTATGCCATGTTAACCCTGCTACTGTACTTGGGGATGGGAGTATGTCACTGCTTTGTATGTTATTGGCCAATGGACAATGTAGCCAATTCATACCGATACTACATGTTTATGTAACTTCACAAATTTCAACCATTTTCTGGAGAATCAATATTTTGTTAGATACGACATGCTCTGTCTTTTGGAAGTAGCCATATAACTGATGAACAAAATTAAATTAGTCGATAATGTCCAGACCAGAAACGGCCACATCAAGTAACCTGATTTCTTTATTAAGAAGAAATGATTTAATAACTAAGAACTTGCACAGCAGTATCTGAAGTAAATCTGTTACTACTGACTTGGATAACAAAAAAAAAAAAAAAAAAAAAAAAAAGCTGAGGTTCTTTCTCTCTTAGATAAACAGCTGACTGTCAGGGCAGCACTAACAGTATGAAAGCCTTCAGGCCAGCTAGTTCCTCCATTATATATAATTGTATAGGTCAGCAAATGTATATAATGGACCTAACAGAAAAGGAATGTATTAAAAGTGAAAGTAGGACAACTCAAAGTACTTTCTGAAAAAAAAATCTCAATTTGATATGCATTAGCAGGATACAAAAAACCTAATTCAAACCATCTGCATTCTTGATCAGAAGAGGCCATGCTGTATCCTATCCCATGTCACTGTGAAGTGGGACATTGATGGACAGCAGTTATTTGTTTTAATACTGAGGCAAGGCTCACTTGGCAGAAAAATCTTTTTATCAAGTTGACCAGGAATACTTTTGTTTTTAAATGATTCTTTGAAAAATCTTAAAATATAAAACTTGTGACTGAAACAATCAAAACAATTTAATAAGATGAAGCATGTTACCGGCTCATAAGTTTAATTGCCAACCATTCTACCAAATGCATGAAAACATACTTCAGGTGCATTTTATCCCCATTTGGCTACTACCACTACTATGTGCAAAGAATAAACTGATATATTATTAGCACTAGCTGAAGGCAGTATACTAAGGCAAATGAAAGGTTGCTGCCTTCACATCTGTCACAATTGCATGGTTTTTATGTTGCCATGAACAGTGAAGTACTGATATGTACTACGTAGACGTTATGGAGTTTTCACACAAAGTATCCAGTTATTGTATTTGGCCTAGCACATTTCCTTGACTTTATGATTTAATATGCTGCTTTGTGAAAATATTTCCCTGTTCTGTAATAGCCAAGGGCATCAGCTTCACCTTATGTCGATAAGCAGTGTAGCAAAGAGGAGTGGATTACAAGGCAATAACTTTCTGAGCTTTTTTAAGAGAGATTACTCATTTCTCGGTATGCCTAAAACAGAGCAAAACAAAATGTAAGCAGCAACCTGTGTCATCAGATGTAAAATCTGAGTCTCTGCAATAAAAAGGATTTGAAGAAGCCATCAGGTATATAGAATATTTACCGTTTTTTTTTTGAGTTGTGATATGATTAATCAGATGCATGTTCCAATGTTATATAGCACGCTTAATACACAGAGCTGAATTCATATAATTAAACTCATCCATGTGTTTTATAGAACTGTGCTTGTCAAATTTTCTGTATTTTTTTTGCAGTACAGAAACCATTCTGGGTAATGTGAAATGCAAAGCCTGAGAAGGGCAATAGAGTCCTGAAGGAACTATGACATGTCAGCAATTTGCCAGTGTAACAGCTGAGGCAGTAGGCTTTGACTCACTGAAACGAGATGGATTATATGCTTGAAGGATTCCTGGAATAGTTCAAAATGGTGTCTGGCTATGTACAGCAACCACAGTGTTCAAGACAGATGCTGTTCTGTCCTTCACTTATTGCAGCCTCATTCCCTTTTTACTTGCCCTTCTGCAGAATTTCCTATAGCCACTTTTAAAAGCAAAGGTGAGCATGCCAGATGTTCTTGCAAGTAGAAACTCGAGATTCTGGAAAAATAAAACATCCTGGACCATGTCAAATATCCTCACTGTGAGATTATCAGATGCAGCTGAGACCTGGTAAAATACATTATGAAATAAGTATTGTGGAGTCACAAAGTATATTATGAAATAAAAATATCAGGTCTATCTTTGGTACACTAACCGGGAAAAGCCAAAAGACAACAACAACAACAACATCTTTGGTACACTGCATTTCTACCTATTCCTTAAAAAATGTTAAAATTATGCATTTAAAAAGTACACTATAACAGTGAACCTGTAGGCTGCTTTTGTGAATCAACAGTTCGGTCAGCAAGGCAAATCAAAGTTTTAACTGTGCAGTTTTAATCTGTGCTACTTTGAAGAACTGTGGATTTAATGTGCATGTGCATTCCTACTAGAATTTTAACAGAATGTTGTACATATTATCAGCACATGAACGCAGCTATTCTAAGGTAATCTAGTTTTTTTTTTGTCTATGCTCATTACACCTGTTACTAGAATTATTATTCTGCATTTTACCAGACAGGTCATTATCATGTTGACATATAGAAAATAATCAATGAGAAGAAAAGCAGAAGGAAACTGTTTGCAGGCCTGTCTTGTAACTTATCTGTCTTTGAATCTATGCGACTAATTAGGATTACACTTTACAAGAATAAGTGTAACCCAGCTCAGTGCTAGAATACAATAGTCTAGACCCTGGCATAGTGTTAGTAACCAAGTGCCTTATTCAAATCTTCACTTTGCAAGCCACATTCAAGCAATCATTCTAGGTTACAATCAAGGCATTGTGCAACAATCTGCTGGAATGTTTCAGCATGCAGCCCAGATATTTGTTTGGCGTGCAGTTCTAATCTAAAAGGCGACCAAGGAGTTGCACTGATTCTATCCACTTCCATTTATCAGAAGGAATAAAGGGTAGCAGCATTTAATTATTTTACTTGTATCACAATCAGAGATGTATAGTGAAGTCAGCAAGTTTTTCTCTGATATGATCCAGGCTGCAAAATAAAGCATATTTAGCAATAACACATTGCATTGTATAGTCAATAAGAAATGATTTACAATACTCAAAAATAGTTTAGATAACGTCTGCAAAATACAAAGAAAAAAAAATAGGATGAAAATAAACATTTTCTGCCA
Source organism: Protopterus annectens (assembly GCF_019279795.1). NCBI lineage: Eukaryota > Metazoa > Chordata > Ceratodontiformes > Protopteridae > Protopterus > Protopterus annectens. Next base: position 1,956,732,262 of record NC_056735.1, read on the forward strand.
GGCGGCTTGGGGTGGGGGCTGGGGTACTGCATCTGAAATATTTCTTAAGACATCAGACTGTGATCATCACATACATTGTCTCTGCAACTTGCTCTGCCTCTACCAGTCATGGAACTACACATGAGTAGAAGTTATATACTTATGGACAGTATGTATAAAACATGCAGAAGATGTGGGGTAAGCATCAGGAGCATGCATTGTTACACCACTGGGAAGTATGCTAAAGCATTCTGTCTAAAATACTAAAACTACATTACTTCTAAAACAGTTGTGCACAACCCCAGAAATGTGTAAATAGGGTGCACAGGCAGCTGTTTCTAGAACTGCTGTAATGTGTTTCATGAAACAAAATAACACATCAAAAGAGCTGCCAGACTTCAGACAGCAAGGGTATTACAGAATTAGAAATGTTGTGATATACACACACACACCACACACACACACACACACACACACACACACACACACACACACACACACACACACACACACACACACACACACACACATATATATATTGGAATGTCCAATTATCATTCACCTTAATGTACCGTAGATATGAACAATGCAAATATTGTTTTTATAAATGCTATCCATGGACAGTAGAAAAGCATTAAATGACCATTCCATAGCTCCATTATTTCATACTTTACCCTATCAAGAGACCAGTGTAAATGAACAAAACTGATCAAAGATGATGTTTTAAAATTTTCTTCATTAAAGTTTCCATATCCTGAAATGCAGTGAGCATGATGCAACCCAACAATTCCCCCTTATGTGGAATCTTTGTGCATTCTGATATCTAAATATATCCAACACAGGAGTTGTAGCATCTTATAATGGACTATGCCTACAGAGATAAGCAGGACATACCTGGGGGATTCTTGGCAGATATCCATGGTGTCCAATGAACAGTTCCTATCAGTGGTGTCAGTGCCCTTAGGATCACCAGAAACTCCGCTATCTCCATAACAGGCGATGTGCCCAACAGCCCTCCACCATGACATACCTTTCCATGCCATGAGGCAGCCTGTTATTGTTCAGCATGAGTAGCATGACTGGCCATACAATGGACCATCTTATATTAGTGCACTTGGCCACTGACCACATTTATATCCACTACCATGTCTTTCCAAGCATGGTCGCTGTAGGCCCAGTTGGCTGCATACATGCCAAAGAGCTGCTAGCCATGGAGACGGAGGCCCTTGATGAGCGCCTCATTCTCAGCATTGGAGAAACTGACTTTTCATGTGGTTTTCTCTGCAGAGCTGTCGGCTTGATTCATTTTTAATGTTCACTTAGACATTGATATGAAAAATACTGGTATTAACATCATGATTGGTAGTAGTCCATTAATCCACTTTAATCAACTACACTGAGCAATGTACATAATGTTGAATGAAGGTCTGCCATTCCCGTATGTCTAACCAGGCTGTGCATCAAATGTATGCAACATATCAGTAATGCACAAAGGCTCACTTAATA
>NC_056735.1:1956738746-1956753746 GCF_019279795.1 Protopterus annectens
TTACTGCTCTTCTCTTCATATAAAGTTTTATATTCTGGGTTGGATTCACGAAGGGTTGCACGGAGTCTAAGAGTAGTGTAAGACGGCAGACAGCCAATATGTCTGCAGAGTGATCCAGCAACAGCCGGCAGGGGCATGCATGAGAGCTCCTAAAACTACTCTTGCATGGACAGTATTATGTTATGCAAATTACCTCATTTGCTGCTAAAAGCTATGCAAATGCGGTAAATTTGCGATCCAGGAAACACTAACCTGTCCGAGTAAGAGGAGAGTTATCTGCAGAAATGTACTCTGTTGGTAAAGGAGTACCGTTCTGCAAATAGCAAAACGGAGCTATGACAGCTCCAAATATCTCCGATGTTTAAGCTTAGTGCAGCGCAGCGCTGCGCAAACATGTGACGCTTTAAAAAACAGAAAATAAATAAAAAATAGCCACAAATAGGCATTCTTATTAAAAATATTATTCTGCATGCAGGTGAATGGCAGGCTGAAGAGAACATGGCTACTGAGTAGTTGTTGCTAAGGGGGGAGCTTAGTTTGAGAGATGTAACCAAGCATTAGTAGGCAATCCTAGTCAAATGAGGATAAGGATAGTGAATTCCAATTTTCCCTGGCATGTGAGCCATGTCCATAGAATGTAAGTGTAGGAGTAGGAGAGTAGTAGAGTATAAGATAGGTGACATCATGAGGGGGTATGTATGAAAGATTGTAAGCTTATTGGAGCAGAGTGGGTTGTGTTTGCTGTGAGTTACTTAGGATTGGAAGAGGCGTGTCTACAGTTGTCCTAGCTGAAACCTAGAAACCGAAGGTATACACCGTGGATATCACTGAAATTTCTTGCAAACGTGCTTACACCGTGTGTGCGCATGTGCGCGCCTGTAAACCTGTCTAAGCCTGTGTGCAAGCGTGTGCACCCGTCTAAGCCTGTGTAAGCCTGTCTATGCCTGTGTGCAAGCGTGTGCACCCGCCTAAGCCTGTGTAAGCCTGTGTAAGCCTGTGCGCGTGTGTTTGCGCTTGTTTGCGTGGTGTTGCCCCCTGTGGAAACAGAAAGGGAAAAGGAAGGAAAATAAGTAGTAGGAAGTTAACCAAGGCGAACTAGCAGAGCTGCCAGGTGAAATAAATCAGAATCAGCCAATTACACAGGCAGTACACTAGCCCAGCCCAGCACTTAAAACTCTGCAAACAATATCCCCCCATGTTTTTTCTCAGAAACACTGCAACACTGCAGTATACAAAGAGAGTGAAAACTTAAAAAAACTTAACTCAGACAAAAAAATGATAGGGGCTGCCATTGCTGTTATAAGGCAACATGTGCAAGATGCTGAGGGTGGTGCCATTGCGAATGCTGCTGAGCAACCCGCAGTGAGGAGACGGAGAAGAGTGTACAGACCCAGGGTAACCTACCAGGGGCTACATGAGCTGGAGATAGTGGAGCGCTATAGACTGGACAGAGACCTCCTGCAGCAAATTGTTGAGCTGTGCAGGCCACGCCTCAAACACAGAACCAACAGAGGGGAACCCACCCCAGTGGAAACCAAGGCATGTGTTGGCCTAAGAATACTAGCAAAAGGTACCTTCCAGAGACCAACTGGTGATATGATGGGGATTTCACAGGCATCAGCATCCAGGGTACTGCACCAGTTCCTGAATGCCATGTCAGCACATGTCGGTGATCATGTATATTTCCCCAATTCCCATGAGGCATTGGCCAGCAATATGCATCTCTTCCAGCAAATAGCGGAATACCCTGAGGTTCTGGGTGCAATTGACTGCACACACATACACATCAAAGCACCAGCCGGTGAGCGGGGTAGGGCCTACATCAACCGCAAGGGCTTCCCCTCCATCAACTGCCAGGCCATGTGCGATGCCCAGGGCATAATACTGAATGTGTGTGCTGGCTGCCCTGGAAGCTACCACGATTCCCATATCTGGCATCTGACGCAGCTGTACCAGACATTTGCCAATGGGGACATCCCTGACGGTCACCTAGTGGGGAATGCTGGATACGCATCAGAAATGCACACACACCTGAACAAGAACTCCATAATGAGGCACACACACAAACACGAAATGTAATCAAGCGTGTGTTTGGCATGCTGAAGTCATGGTTCCGGTTCCTGGACACATCTGGTGGAGCCTTGCAGTACTCACTAACTACATGTACCCAAATTGTCATGGTATGTGCCATGCTACACAATATGATCCTGTGAAAAAAGCTGCAGCAGGAACAGCATGGGGCAGAACCAAACAGCTCCCCACCATTGCCAAGGCCTGCACAGGCACAGCGTGACTCAGAGGAGGAGCAACCTGAGCCTGCCCCAGTAGGCAGAAGGAGGCATGCCCAGTATGCCTTGGCCTTGGCAAAGAGGCAATGCATAGCACATACACTGGCTCAGTAGGAACCCTGGAAATGATAGCTCTCTCTGACTCACACATAAAATAAAAGGGATGCCTAACTTGACACTACCTGTTTTCAAACATGTATAGGGAGTGTACTACGTGCATCTGACATAGGCAGCCCTGCAGCACCACCTGAGGCATGATTGCCATGTTTTAAGCAATATAAAGCAGTGCTAAGCAGCTTTTACTACTATTTAGTATATGTAAACAAAATTGCCCGTGCTAACTAGCGCAAAGTGGGGCAACGTTTAGCAATGTTGGGCAAGGTCTGGCAAAGTCGGGCAATGTTGAGCAAAGTCAGGTAGACATGCTCATATTTGCTTTACTGTTCCTTAAGCTGTCTGGTCTGCCCAGCATGAAAATAAGAAGCAGTGACAGGGCTCGAACCCAGGATACTGTGCACTATAGTCACAGTACTGAACCACTAAGCCATGACAGCATTTCACTGGCACAGACACAGCAGGACAATTGTACACTAATGCAAACACAAAGAAATGCTGTATCATGCCCCTAAAGAGGCATATGGGTAACCTCCCTCACAGGCCTATGCAGACAGAGAACAGCAGGCCAGGTGGTGTGATGTGGGTTGGGTAGGCTATGAAGTCGCAATCTAATATACGTGACATTGGACACTAAGATCTGTAGTACAGTAGTATGCCTCAAGCCAGTATGATAGGCAACAGCACAGACTGAAATGGTGTACATTACATAGCAGTGCAGGCCTAGCAAATGTGTACAAGTGTCAGGTGAACCCCTCATCCTATGTACACCCTCAGTAACAATCAGGTGTGTCCCCGGGTAGAAATGTACAAAGAATAGCTGCCCCCACTTGCATGTAGAAATGTTGATAAGTCTATGCAAAGTGTCTCATGGAAGCCCTGCAGGCACAGCATGATCCCTGTTGATTTATGACACAAAGGTGAGCCCTGCTGTAAAAATACAACTTGATTTTCCACACACATATAGTATAAATGTCTATACCGGGCATGCTCACACACTTCAACAAATGAGGTGGATTTCATTCAGCATCACACTGAAAAGTCATACTGGGCATGCTCACACACTTAAATAAACAAAGCAAATGTCAGGCAACAACATACGGAAAGGTCATACTGGGCATGCTCACACACTTAGGCTAAATATGGAGGTGATAATAAGGGATCAATGGACAAATGTGGATAGTCATCTCTACTTTCAGAAACACATTCACAAAGTGGTCAGAAAATCATGCTATGTGTTCCCACAAACTGCCAAGGTCTTAGCATGTAGGTCAAAGGAGGTTCCCTCTCCTCATCAGTCATCAGACCCATCAGAGAGTACCACAACACACTTGAGATGAATCTGACTAGGCACCTTCAGCAGCTGGAAAGGCCACTTAAGTACCTCAACAAGAGGATTACTGGACTCAAACAGTTGCTCCATGCAACAAGACTGAATTTAACTCAATCTGTACTCTGTTGCATACTGTCTACTCAGGAGATCTTTGCCCAACAGACAGGTCTATGTCATGGCAGCACTCAGATCTGCTCTGAGTTACAGCTCAATGGCACTAAATATACAGACCCAACTGATATTGCCAACATCCTGGCAGATAGGATCAGTGTTAACTTTACCCCCCTCTCACCCATGAAAGAGCACATCTCTATAATGGAAGACTGCAAAGTTGCTGTCATCACGGCTGCACAGGTAAAAACACTCTTCAAAGCCAGTATCACAGCAGCCATGGGAACAGATAACTTCCCAGGCTGTGTTCTACACAAACTACAGAATGAACAGGCACCACACTGACACACCATGTTCAGTCATAGCCTCACCTCAGGCTTTGTGCCTGCTGAATGGTGCACAGCGATGGTTATCCCACTACACAAGGGTGGAGACACCACGGACCCCAGGAACTAGCGCCCCATTAGCCTGATGAGCCTGATCTTCAAGGCCATGGAATGTATCATAATTCAACTTATAAAACAATACATTGGTAATCCCCAAACCCTGGATAACAACCATGTTGGGTTTGTAAAATGCAGATCATGTCTCCTAAACCTGATAGATGACATTGAAGCAGTGACCAGAACCGTAGACAAGGGTAAGGTGGTTCGCACAGCCTATGCAGATCTTGCCACGTATTACAACACCACCCCACACTCTGGAATTATAGATAAACCCACTAAACTAGGTATAAATTGCTATGTCACAAGATGGGTTGCCAACTGTCTTACCGACAGAACACACACTGTGAAAGTAGCAGACTCCAAGTATGACTTTGGACCAGTGACGAGTGCAGTACCACAGGGTCCAGTCCTGGGTCTTGTCCTGTTTTGTATCTACTTCCCTGAAGTAAACTTTAACATGGAAGGTATGTGGCTAATGAAGTTTCCAGATGACTGTAAACTAGAAGCCATAATTGTAAATACTAAAGATGTGGACATCCTACAAAAGGGCCTCACTGAGACAGATGCCTGGTGTCAAAGCCATGGCCTCAAGCTCAATGCCAAAAAGTGTATTGTCATCCCCATTGGTAAAAACTCTGTACTCATGAACTACAACATAGGTGGTAGTATACTTAACACAGAAAGTATGATAAGAGACCTTGGGACACAGGTGGACAGTAGTCTCTCCTTTGATAATCACATTGCCACAGTAGTCAGGAAATCCTTCTACATGGCACACCTCATCACAAAAGGTTTCTCATCCAGAAAAAAAGACGTCATTGTTCCCCTTTACACATCACTCGTTACACCCATTATAGAGTACAACGCCTCTTTTGGTATGTACCTCACAAGACATCTACAACAACTGGAAAGGCCACAGAAATACCTCACAAAGAGGATTACCAGCCTCAAACAGATGTCCTATGCAGACCGTCTCAAAAAACTCCAGCTTTACTCCGTCTCATATCACCTACTCAGAGGTGATCTCTGCCTAACATACAAAACTATGACATACCCAGAGCTGTTGGACATGCTCCACTTAAAGAAATCCAAATCCCTCTGAGCTACATGCTCTAGAGACCTAAATCTTGTCACCACAATAAATAGAACATGCCGGAGGGATAGATTCCTGTCCCAGAGACTTCCCATGCTCTGGAATAAACTACCTATCTATAGCAAATAAAGCTCCTCATTAGCACTCTTCAAGAAAAATCTTGATGATTGGATGGGAAATAGGAAATTCACCCCAGGGATCATGTCTGTGGCTCTGCTCGACAGTGGCACAGGAAAATAATTTTCTTGGGTGGCAAAAGCCAGGGTACCTTTTTGGCTGGGCTTGTATAGGCCCCAGGGCCAATAGCCTAGTACCTACCTATAAACCTATGAACCAAAATATATAAAAAATGAAAATATGAATATCTATTTACAATAAACACCAGAGTTTCAATCACAGGGAATACAAAAAAAAAACACAGTTGGAAAGATTCGGACAGATACAGAAAAAAAAAACATTAAGCTAATCTCACTATATTTTCATAACTGACTGAATAATTACTATTCCCTACGTACTTGTTAGAGCAAGGAAAGATGAAGGTGGATGAGTGCGTCTTGTCAGGTTTCAGAAAACAAAGTGCTGAGTCAGTGCTACTGACACATATCTCACTTGTATACAAATACAATTTCAGTGCTGGCTACAGAATCACATCACATCTGGTCACCTGACTCTGTGGTTCCCACACTACACCCTCACTAGAAAATGAGCCAGGATTTGGCACAGATGTATCAAAATACACACATAGACTTTGCTAATGTGTAATGCAGCATCTGGAAGCTATAAAACAATTCCAACACTTCTACCCTTTCTGCAGATAGGCTTTTCACAGACATTATGTTCAACTTTTGAGAGACTTGCTTGGCTACAAACATCTGCATTAGAAGTTGAAGCTAAGGGAAACTTGCAGTAGTGCATTTAATATTCTGTTAAGTACAAACTTGCAGTTTTAAAAGTACTGTATTTTCATTTTTTCTGTTTCCTAATTGTGTGTTTCTGAACAGTTTGCTCTGTGTCTGTTTGCTATAGAGGGGTTGGTGTTATCACTTCTTTGTTTTCTGATATTTAATAGCCTAGAGGGATTCCTCTGTACTTTAAGTGCTAGCCACAAAGTTTGAGAAATCATTTTATGCTCAACTCCTTCGAGACTTGCTTGGCTACAAACATCTGCATTAGAAGCTGAAGCTAAGTTAAACTTGCAGTAGTGCATTTAATATTCTGTTAAGTACAAACTGCAGTTTTAAAAGTACTGTATTTTCATTTTTTCTGTTTCCTAATTGTGTGTTTCTGAACAGTGTCCTCTGTGTCTCTCTGCAGTTAGTTTCCAACCCTCCCTCCCTGTTCTTGTGTTGGTATTAGTGATGCTGGCTCTGGAATTGCCCGCCCCTCCTGTAAGTCTGTATTAGAACACTCCTCCTGGGTCCATATCATTTGCTCACTTAGCCAAGTACAGTGAGATCATATTCTGAGTCTAGTGTTCACTCTACTTAATACAGAGAGTAGATTTGAGAAGGCCCCCAAAAAAATTTCATTTGCTTTTACTGTATTTGTCTTTCCTCCTACTTTATTTTGCTTTTCTTAAAAGTACACAATTTTATTTAGTCTGCTGCATTTATTACTGATTGGTAGTAGGCTGATTAAATTGTAACTGTTATTCTAAGTCTTTTGGTTTAAGCACTTGGGCTTCATACAGGCTGTTTTACATTAAGAAGGTTTGTGGTCTGCACTGTTGTGGTAGGACTGGTAGCTTACATCCTTCTAAGCTGGGAATGGCTGATTGAAGGCCCAGTGTCTGCTATTAGAAAAGTGTATTAGTTCTGGCTTAAGCACTTGGGCTTCAGGCCAGTTATTCTACATTAAGAAGGTTTGTGGTCTGCACTCTTGTGGGAGGAGAGGCTGGATTCTGCCCTTCTGAGCTGAGAATATCTTGTCACAGGCTTATTGTGCCTGCTTATTTGACCTATTTCTTTCTGAAATTGGTGCGGCTTGTTGCTGTAGCATAGACCAGATTCAGGCCTGCTGAATCTAGCTTTGTTTGTATAACCTGAGCACTGATCCAGGCCATCTTTTTTGGAGAAGGTTCCCCTGCACCCTAGTAAGCAGGGGTGTGTAGTTAGAACTTGTCTGATTGAAGACTGCTGGAACAGGGCTCAGTTTTGAGCTTTTTTTCTGGTTAAGTGGGTAACTTGTTTAAATCAGTTTGTTCATTTTCTATTGTTTTATATATATAAAATTTTACTTTATTCATTGGCTTTGAATGTATTTGTGTTTTTTCCTACTTTATTACTAGTGGCATTGACTACAACTCTGATCTGTGATATATAACAATAGCTATCCTTTTCTGTGCATTTAAAGTGTTTTTTGAGTGTATCTGCTTTATTTTCTTATATGAAAAAAAAAAAAAAAAAATATATATATATATATATATATATATATATATATACTTGTTTCCCGCCTTTCTAAGCTAGTATAGTCCAGTTTTCAGGTTAGCGCTGAATTCAGGGCTGTGTTTGCCCATACCTTACTTGGATAGAAGGAAGTTCTCTGTTCACCTGTGAGAGAGGGGAGCTTTGAGCAGCCTGTTTGTGCCTGGGGGAGTGGTTTCAGCCCAGAAATTAGTAGTTTATTGGCCATTTTGGGCTAATTTCTATCTCTTTCATTTCCCTGCTATAAATACCATATTTTCCCAGTTTTGCTAGCCGGGCAGCACCGCTTAGCTAGGGTAAAACTATTGCCGGATCCACAAATTCTCGTCTTCAATTTTTCCCTGGGAACTAGACAAACTTTCAACTTAAGCACTCAAGCCACTCATTTCTCAGCCTGGCACTTACTCAAAACTTATAGCAAGCACTTATAAATCCTAGCAATAGACCCTCATGTACTGTACAGAAGGACAAGGCTCTCTATTCGACCTTACCAGCCATCCAGTAAAACTGTTCACTGTACCTATCCAGGCATGTCCAAAGGACAGTTTCAGGTGTACTCTCCAGTCCAACTGGTGAATCTGGGCATTTTGAGGCAATGTTACAACTGCCTCATGTACACAGACAACCCCCTCCTCCTACCACCAAACACTAATACATGCGAAAGATGCAATTCTATAGCCAAACTGGAGGCTAAGCTCTCTCATCCCAAGACTGTATCGGACAGTCAAGAGGAGAAGGGAAATACTTGCATCACACCACCAGTCTCACATAAACCCATTAAAGCAGCACTGGAAAAAACACACATAAATACATGAAAACATACTCGGAGGCTCTAAATAAAAATCTGCAAAACCAACAGAGACCTTCAAAGCAAACATCCAAGCAACCTCCACCCCGCAACACAAACCATGAAACATATACTTCACAAAACCAGAGTGCCATGCAATCACAGCTCTTGAGGCAAAATAACATACCCAGCATACTAGTAATAGGTGACTCTATAGTCAGGCACACTGACGTCCCACTCACTAGGTTGAATAAGGAGAAGGTTACTGTTAGCTGCCTGTCGGGTGCCAGGATCTGCCACATAAAAAAAGCACTCAGGTCACTACAGAACAAGTACAAATATGACTCTGTCATTGTCCATGTTGGTGTGAATGACCTGAGCCGTACCTCTCTAGACTACATGAAAAGAGACATGGAAGAGCTCTCTGACCATGTAGCCCAGGCCAGTATGACCCTAATCCTGAGTAGCATCTTGCCCTCACCAAGAATGATAACACGGTATAAAGAAAAAAATTCTCAATTTCAACAACTGGCTAAGTTTCTGGTGTCATTAAATGAGATCCAGTGTCTGTCCACCTGGGATGACATGCTCGACAAGCCACGCTGCTTCACTAGAGATGGCTTGCACCTGTCACCCTTAGGCTTTTGAATAATGGCCAAGTCTCTTGCCACCCCCATAGTTCCTTTTTTAGGCAAGGCTCAAAAGACAAACCTACTGCCATAAATAGCACAAGTAACAAAAAACTAAGGGTAGTTCTACTCAATGCCAGAAGTCTGAACCTCAAAATGCACGCACTTTGAGGCACTCCTCAGTATGGAAAAATCGATATATGTGCAGTAACAGAAACCTGGTTTAAGGCTCCAGAGAGCACCCCAGCACTACCAGGCTACAACTAATGCCTTACATTTTGGTCACAGAACCCAAACCAAAATACAAAAGGCGGGGGTGTATCCATATTCATCAAGGACACCCACACCTCCAGGTTAGTGGCACAGCACGATGCTTCAGAGATCATCCACATGCAACTAACAATGGGAAAAATTGCAATTCAAATTGTAGCTTGCTACAGATCACCCACCATGTCCCAGGATCCCCATTCTGCATTCCTGGAAACACTGGGAAACATAAAGGTCCTACCAAACACCCTAATATTGGGTGATTTCAATTATCCAAACATTAACTGGGAGAACTCCTCAAATACTAACTCCCTTGCCCAACATTTCCTAGAATTTATAAACTCAAATGCCCTGGTTCAACTGGTCAACACTCCCACCAGAGGTGACAACATATTGGACCTGGTCATCACCAACATGGGCGACCAGTGTTCCACACCGGAGGTCAACCCCTTGCTGGTTAGATCTGACCATAAACAAATCACTTTGGATATCCACATTCTGCCCTTACCCCCAGACAAGAAAATCACCATGAAAAACTTTTCAAAAGCAAACTTCACATTACTTAAGACCGAGTTGGAAAGTTTCAAAGCCCACATACTGAAGGATAACGCTGTCCAAGCTGCAAAATTCTTTACTAATGCATTCTACGGGCACCTACAAAAATTCATGGATCATGCCATCCTAAGCAAAACCAAGACTCACTCCTCCAAGAAAAGGAAACCAGTCTGGTGGACTCCTGCCATAAACAAGCTATACAACAGAAGGAGGAAACTAGTACAGAAAAGAGTAAAATCCCAAGAAGGGAAGATATCCCTGATCAGTATCAACACGAAACTATGATCCCTCATAAAATCATCCAAGGTGAGCTTTGAAAGAAAAATTGCCAAGGACTCCAAAGATAACCACAAGGCATTCTTTAGCTATGTCAAGAATCTAAGTGACAATGCTCAGATCTGCTCAGAGTTAGTGCAGAATGGCATAAAATGCACTGAACCGACCAATATCGACAACATCCTGGCAGACAGGTTCAGTGCAAACTTCACCCCCCTCTCACCCCCAAGAGGGCCCATAACCATACCAGAAGAATGTAGAGTCCCTGAAATCACAGACACTCAGGTTAAAACAGCCCTCTCCAAAGCCAAAAACACAGCATCAATGGGACTGGACGGTGTCCCAGGCTGCGTCCTACATGAGCTCAAAGACAAACTAACCCCTCACCTAAACACACTGTTCAAACTCAGCCTCTCCACAGGCTACATAGAGTGGCACACAGCAGTGATTATTCCACTCCCCAAAGGTGGAGCAACAACAGACCCCAGGAACTATCGCCCTATAAGCCTGACTAGCTTGGTCTGCAAGGCTATGGAGTGCATCATCATGGAACTCATTAACAGAGACATTGGGAACTTCCAAACACTGGACCCTACCCAGTTTGGCTTTTTTAAGGGCAGATCATGCCCCCTAAACCTGGTGGACTTCTTTGAGACAGTTACCAAGGCTATAGATGTGGGAAAGGTGGTACACACAGCCTACCAAGACCTCACAAAGGCCTTCGACACCATTCCCCATTCTGGTATTATAGACAAGCTCACCAGCCTGAACATAAACCCCTACATCACAAGATAGGTTGCCAACTGGCTCACGGACAGAACCCACATGGTGAGAGTTGTGGGAGCTAGGTCCATCTCTAAATCGGTTACAAGTGGAGTTCCCCAGGGCTCAGTCCTAGGACCCCTCCTGTTTGGCATATACTTCTTAGAGATACAGGCAAGCATAGGAGGGCTATGGCTGACCAAGTTCACAGACGACTGCAAACTAGGGGCTAAAATTGACTCTCCGGCTAACACAGACATCCTCCAAAAGGGTCTCACTGAGACGGATACCTGGTGTCAAAATCATGACCTCAAACTAAATGCCAAAAAGTGCATAGTCATCCCCTTTGGAAAAAACAAAGTACCCACAAACTACCACAGAGGTAGTAGTCCTCTAAATACGGAAGATGTAATAAGGGATCTGGGGACCCAAGTAGATAGTAATATCACTGTTGATAATCACATTGCCAAAGTGGTTAGAAAATCCTTCTACATGACCCACCTAATCACAAAAGGGTTCGCATCCAGATCAAAAGAGGTCATTGTGCCCCTCTACTCATCACTCATCAGACCCATCATAGAGTACAACACCCCATTTAGGATGTACCTTACAAGACACTTGCAACAGCTGGAAAGACCACAGAAGTACCTCACCAAGGGGATCACTGGCCTCAAACAGATGGCCTATGCAGCTTGACTGAAGAAATTACAGCTGTACTCGGTTGCATACCACCTACTCAGAGGTGATCTCTGCCTGACATACAAGGCCATGTCCAACCCAAAATTGATGGACATGCTCCACCTAAAGAAAAACTTATCCCCACAAGCCACACGCTCTAGGGATCTAAACCTCACCACAACAATAAATAGGACGTGCTGGAGGGATAGATTCCTGTACCAAAGACTTCACATGCTTTGGAACAAGATCCCAATCTACATTAGGCAGAGCTCCTCGTTAACACTCTTCAAAAGAAATCTTGACGAGTGGATGGGAAGCAGAAAGTTTACCTCGGGGATCACTTCAGTGGCTCTGCTGGACAGAAGCACAGGGAACTAATCTAAGGGGGTGGCGAAAGCCAACTCATTCTGGCTAGGCTTATAAATGCCTTCTGGCAGATAGCCTAGTAGCTACCTAGGAACCTATGAACCTATGATTGCATTCTGACCTGTGAGATTGAATCCTTTTGATCTAAACCAAGTCATTTAATTTCAGGCTATTTTTCTTATGGTTAGCTGGGCTGAGTTTAACCCCTTCCCTTCCAGTATCCTCTATTAAAATATATACATTTCAGCAGTTACAACAATACAGCTTGACATATATGTATATTTCTATTCTGTCAGCAGGACCCACTGTTGATGCATTTTTAACACAACCAGCTTTACAAATATATTTTTAACACAAGCATGTGTACAAATCAGTTTGATATTCAAATGGCATATAATTCTTTATAAAACTCCAGGTAGCTATGCTGACATATATTATATGTATATATTATTATGCACTGCCCTACTCCTCTTAGCACAGCTGGCACTACCTCACATCATCAAAATTACGATGACCATTAAAGTATTTTAAGGAAGATGGAAGCTTTAAAAGCTAATTTAAAAAATGCACCATACCAAGTCAAAATAGTGACAGATTGTAGTACATCACTGTTTACAACATGTAGGGCCATTGTAGGCCACATGGGGGTGAGAATTAGGAATTGGTGTTTCAGTGTAATATCTAACTGTACTACAAATAACAAGGGATACTCAGATTTTTGAATTTATAATACCAATGGATACGAAAGGATTTCTAAAAGACTGGTATAGAGCATATAAAAAGAAAACGTGCAGAGGCAACTAAGGGATCAGCAAAACAAATACTACAGAGAATAACAGAAGGGAGACACCTAGTAATGCGACACTTATTAAATCACAAATGCAGTGAAAGAATATAGCAACAGATCTAGTGCTCTGTAAGCTGGCAAACCACTGAGCTGTGTGAAAAACAGAAATTGTTTGCAATGACAGAAACACTATGTAGACAAAATGGCTAGCAGAGTATGTTCTTGCAGGATGAATAGGATATGGATTTCAGGGTTCCAGAGATGATTACTAAGGAGATCAAAGAAGTAGAGCAGAAACATAACTATAACACAAACAAGAATCTACAATTCTACCACCACTACCACAGAACATATTGCTTATCTGTCTCTTGAAATGTAATCAAAGCTGGACAGTTGTAAGAAAAGACTAGATTAGGCACATTGTTAGGAAGTATCTGTAAAAGGCTAATTCATATATTGTAACTCAAAATGTAGAATACAGATTTGGTGGAAAGGTTTTTGTGGGTGCAAAAAAATAAATAAATAACAGAGAATGCCCTAATGAATGAATGTTCATTTATGTTAATTACATATGGTTTTATACAGTGTGTAGGAAAATGAATGATTGAATGAAAAAATAGTGGTTGTGAAGAAGTGGAATATTGTGTTCTAGCAGTTGGTATGACTAAGCTATTTTTCTTAAATTTGTTATGGTTTGGAATTAATTTATATTATTTATAATTTATTACTGACATTACAATTAGATATTTATGAAACTGAATTATTTGTATGCCACCTGATCCTCAACAGTACATTTTATTTATTTTAGTGATGCCACACCTCTATTATATCAGCATTTGCTGTTGTGATCATTTTTTCTATAAAGTCTGATATTGAATGTTTATAATTGTATTGTTTATCACATTCAGTTAGCATTTAGTACATTTAATTCTGCACTGTTTTATTTTTATGTACATCCAATGCATTTCAGAGTGGAGTTAATTATGTATAACATAATCAGTCACCTGATATTTATTGAGAGATTTGAAACAGATTTAACATTGAAAAAGCATTTATGCAAAACCACAGTCTGTGGGTGTTCGTTCAGATTAATTTTATCCATTAAATAGAGAAAATATTTTCAATCTGCTGAACTTGATATTAATTAATTAATTAATTAATTAATTAATTAATTTTATTTAGCACAAATGCTAAGAACAAAATAAAAAGTTGTATCATCATATCTAGTGTAGTGAAGAACTAATGGTCCTCTTTCCAAATACAAGTAATCCAGCTAGCCAAGATCAAACACAGGTCATGTCTTAAGGTTACCACTTCAAAACTGATATTTTAGATTAATTTTTATTTTACTAACATCATTTGTAATTAAGTAACTATGTGCTCTTAGCAAGCAAGTGATAAGTAGAGTCATTTTGTGTTTAATTAGGACATATTTACACATGTTCAAGTACAGATATGGTCTGGAGAGACTGAATGCCAGAAAATGTTACTTGTTTTACTAGGAAGACATCATGTACTCCTGCAATGAATCACTTGCTGTATGAGAAAAAACACATTCTTTAAATATAAACCAGATGCCATACATCCTGTTATGCATACTGTAGACTTTTTAATAATATCTCCCACTGGTTGATTTTTATGTTACAACACAGTTTTTATTGAATATTGTACCATCTGTGCTAGAAAAATGCAGGGCAAGAATAACCCTGAATGAATTATATATTGTCTTCCTTTGCCCTTAATCTCATTTTTTGAATTTTCAAAATTAAAATGACTTTGTTTTGTATAGTAAATTTAGAAATCTTGCTCTTACCAATGTATTTTTAAATTTCATGTCCCACAAACGAGCAATATATTTTCATTTTTATTTTATTCAGTTTTTCAGTCAAGATAACAATACAATGACACACATCTTTCAACTGTCAAGTTACAGTCACAGAGATATCATTTTGGTCATTAAATGTAGCCTTACACTTTTTAGAGTTGGTACAGTTCTTTATGAAGTCACACCTGTTTAGGGGTAAATCTGCAAATATATACAAAGAATATTTTTTCACTGACAGCCTGTAGGCCTATTATGTGAAA
>NC_056735.1:1956756246-1956936246 GCF_019279795.1 Protopterus annectens
ATATATATATATATATATATATCTGTATACACATACACATAAATATGCATGCATCATAGTTGACTGTCTAGTAACGATGGCTCATATTAATAACTGAGCAGGGATAAGCCACATCCTGTTCAATGCTATGACTACATGAAGAAAAAGAAGCACTGCAAAGAACTGAATTATAGCTGGAAAGCGTGAAAGTGTGAGAGGATAATAGCCAGTGTGAAAGTTTATAAAAATGGAAATAAATGTACCAGCAAGACGTTAACATTTCGAAGACAAAGGAATGAGTTTGTATGTTCACCAAAACAGTGAATAAGTGCAAACATTACTTTTGGTCATATAAACTGTAGAATGTAAACAGAATTTGCTTTTAAATGTGATACTGGTGCAGAGTTCAACATTATGTCAAACTATATTTAAAATATTGGGCTTAGGCAGTAGAATATATAGATCTGTCTGCATGTGTGTTCCTGTCATATTCTGAGCATTAATTGAAGCCTGTGGATAAAGTGTGATTAGACTGTGTGGAATACCAGCTGTTCTTTAAGTTAAAAACATTGTAAGCTCAGATGAAGTAAATAAATATTAGGGATAAAGATGGCTGTGTATCAATTGGCATGATGAAGAGAATTTGTGAAATTCAGATGTAGAGGACTTCATTTCTGCAAGAAAATGTGCTAAACTGGAGTCAGCTGTTAGTATATTGAATCTATTGCTATTTGCAAAATGGAAAGACAGCCTGTGAGACTGATGTGTACATGTGAGAGGGACAGCAAAATAGTCACATAAACAATTGCCCTTATTTTCTAAACATTCATAACTGAGTAACTCAAATGGTAATAAAGTGCAGAGATGGTCCAGTGCTTAACCCATAGTGCAGATTTCATTTATGTAGAAAAACATGATTTTATTGGGAAACAACCAACAATATTGTTGGTTATTTTCAATCTACCTGTGCAATCACTAAGTTTAGCAGATGGGACTTCAGTTTAGTCCCCATGGATTCATTAACAATTGTGTAGGCTTCATACAACACCTACATGATTTAAGCACATTAGCATAATGAGCAACAGTGCTCACTGAATGTGCATGCCGATTAATGTGCTTATCTGTTTATAAGGACCTCTTCATGACAGTAGCAGGGGCAGAGGTCATTAAAAGGTGCACAGAAGCATGAGCATACAATGTAAACAAAACAGCTTGCCTGCAGGCAGACCTACTATTGAAGCATGCAAGGACAGCTTATATGTAAGACCAAGAGGACTGCAAGAATTAAGATACACGGGATGTTAAAGGGTGGGAATTTACACCGAATACAATGGCAGTAGTGCAGACATAAGTAAGAGGGGAGTGAAACAGAGACAATTAACTCATATAATTTAGTCAAATGTGATTATGTTACAAAGAAACATTTGAAACAGATAATTCCAGACTGATATAACAATAATTTATCTTGTTTACAATTCTTCACCCATGTACATAGCTAAAAATGAACATGTTAACAAAGGATGTGAGAGGGACACAAAGCAACATCGTAACTAAAGGGAGTAAATGTGATATTACTGTTGATAACACTTTGAGATGAGGTAACATTTAGCAAGGATGGGGGGTACATCATGGGCTATTTGAATAGACTGTAGTCATTGAATATGACATGTATATACAGGGAATGTATGTGTGATAACTGATAGAACTGCTGTATTCTCCACATCATCATGAAGAGATAAGAAGAAATGAGTGCTATAGCTGTTGTGTCATGCACTTCAGAAAGGGACATGTTATGACATTTGTTGTCATTTGGCAACCATAGACAGGGGGTATATTATGTTGAAACATTAATTAGACAAGTATGTGTTGTATATTCACGTACATCCTGAAAAGTAATATAATAGCAGCCTTGACCAAGCTATACCAAGCCTCCACTTTATACAGAGAACCAGTATAATCCCTCCTGGAGCAGCCTCTAGCTGTATTACTTCACAAGGACTGTGCCAAAAAACCTAGACTCTTCAACATCCCAAATTTGTGCTCTAAATGTAACACCATCCCTATCTTTGCCAGACATGTCTTCAAATGTCAAGCCAGAAATATGTGTCTGAATTTGGCACTCAGTTCAGATATTATTTGTATCAACTTGTGCACAAAGATACACAGCTTTGCCATCTGCATTTGGGTAAATGGAAGCACAGCAGTGGCTCAACAGATGCATTGGCACTGATTACATCAAAAAGCACAGAAGGTGTGAAATATGGCAGTAAGATTTGGTCAGGTGTGGTGCTAAAACTATTGGCACATGTTTGAATGTGAAACAATGAACTGCTTTATGGAGTTTGTTATGATCATGTTTGGTAGGAGGAAAAATGTTATAACTTGTGACATATTGGCCTTTTGGGAGTTACACACTGGTAAGATTGAGCAGTACCACCTGGGAACTAAATCCATGAGAAATGAAATGTTAAAATGTTAAACTTTAGTTATTAACTATTATTGTCATAGGACAACTTACTTTTTCACATGGTAATTATAGCTATAGTAATGCAACGACTGGAGGTATACTTCGGAGATGCCTGCATGTCTTCCACTTTAGTTAGTCACTGGATTGCATTTCTAAGTAAAAGGCAGTATTTGTGTTTATAAATGCATTTCAGATTCATGCAGTTGCATGACCAGAGTAATATACAGTGTGTTATGCTATATACATACTTTACAAGACATATTGTCCTAAATACATACTTATGATATGTGATAACTTGTATGAACAATGAAGAAATATTGTGCACATCATACCTACGCATATGCATGCTTCATTAAATGTTATCATTGTGATATATAACATAATTTACTCACATTACAATGGGCTTCTATAGCAAGAATTAATGATTCATTTTTTTCAATAAACAGTTACAATACTCATTTGCCTATATTAACACAATACTAATAAAAGCATTGTGACATAATGCATTCTGACCGTCTCTGTGAAAGTAACTGCAAACAGGATTTGAATTTTGCATCAGCTATCCTTTTTTTGCTAAACTCATTGCACTTGCAACTTTTTCCACAGAGAAAGTTACCTAACACATGCGTTTTCTTCACTGAATACTATCCAGAGTGCCGACTGCCACTTACTAGCATTAGGCTCATTTGTGCTGCAGAAGGTGTCTGAGATTAAAATTGTCACCCTTTTCCTTAAGAAGTGAACTGTATTGGAATGTTACTGAGCAGAGTGCAAACACAAAAGTCATTAAAATAATGAAAGAGTAAAAAAGCTGAAAGGAAAATTAATTCAGTCAAATGGTATACCTAGCAATGACCAGAGCAAGAAGTGCCTCACAGTAGCACATTAATCCTTCTCACATCTCCTTGCCACACCAGAACATTAATTTCTGACACATATTATCAGGACCCTAGGTAATATCAACTAATGTGAAAGGGAAGAGATAACAGCACACGTTAGCAGTACTGAGAATAGTCAAGTTTTGACAATACAATGATATAACAAAATGTGTGACAATATACATTCACACCTCCTTCTGTAAAATCATTGGCTGACTAGACCTTTTATGTTTCCTCTCATACAGGGCTATGCCGCCCAAGATGTCTGTAGCTCCTAATCTGCCATACAGTGATGCTGAGAATGAAGTGTCCTTTCAGGCACTACATAGTCATGGGTAGTTCTTCTTAGAGATTTGAAAAGGTGACAAGCCCTCCCATGACCATGTCTGGGAGCAGGTGGTCAACAATGTGCATGTGGATGGAGGCCATGGAAGTACATATTACAAAATAAGACAGTGATGTGATTACAGTGGCCAGGGATCAGGCAACAGCAATTGTCTGTGCATGTATGGTTATGGGAGGTGGTCTTGCTAGCAAACTATCATTGATTTAAACAGAGGAGTTCCTGTCCACTGATAGAGATACAGATAGCTCTGGGCAGGGTTCTCACAGAATCATTGATGTTGGGGCTGATGTGTTTTGTATGACGTGTTCATAGGTTAGTACTTGGGTAACTGCCTTTGATGGCCATTTTAAGCCTAGCCAATTATCCCATGGGAAAATCAAACTCTACACCTTGTATCTGCAAGGTAAACTCCTTAACCCTTATGCCAACCTCCCAATCCTGTGTCTTATTTTGCAGCTGTAGAGGGAGTTGTTTTTGTTTCTTGTGTCTTTCACTTTGTGATGCTTATCATCCATTGTTTGTCTCCCTTTCTTACATCTAGTCAACTCTGGTTCTCTTTTTTGCATGACCACCTGTATATGGTAACCACACTTTCTGTATTCTTATTAATGTACAAAAGGTAGCGATATGTGTAAGTGAAAGTTATTTCTTTCATTGCATTACTATCTCTTAATTTTAATAGATGTTTTACATAACATAAGGTTTATCATAATTTATTCTATTATCGTTTTTGTTATCATAGATAATCCTGCTAGTGGCACTGTGGAACTCCTATTGCCTGATACCAGAGTATCTGTAGCCTCTGATGATGAAGGCAGTGATAAAAAGGCACAGTTTGGAAGTGCAGAGGGTCAGTCTGGCACTGAGGTTGTGGCTTCAACATATTCTGCCCATATTTCAGATGCAGTCAGTATGCTTATGCATACCCATGACACAGAGAGCTCAGACATAGTACAGGCTAAGTGTGACACAATTGATCAGGGTATTGTGGTTACTTCAGTTGTAGAACTGGTTGATTCCCCCCAATACCAATCATAAGGGTGAGGTGTATAAGAGGCAGGTTGGTAGAGGTGCTCTGAGGAGGCCTGCTGTCCACCATCCTCTTGATGTTGGTATGTCAGTGGGTGCCAAATGATGTATGTGCAGGGCTATCATGGAGGCACAGGCATGTCCCACAAAGGTCTCAGAAGAGATACTGAAAGTACTAAATGATGTGCATTCTGACATGCAGGAAAGCCTGAGCTGTGTGGATGACTCTTTGGACAAGATGACTGACACACTGGATCAAGCAGTGTCTGCAATGGAACATCTTCTGGGGGAGGGTTGGCATTCATGTGGTTGGCCAGTAAACTGTTACATCATCTGGTGTTAGCTGATGTGGTCATGCAAGATCCCACTCCCATAATGGCACTACTTCCATTGCTCTATCAGTGATTGAAGTGTCCAAACCCAAACATGGTAGATTATGTGGTCATAGTTCAGGAAGTAGTTGTAATGAGGACTCATACAGTAGGAATTACTCACTTTCAGGTAGGACCCAAAATACTAGTCAGGGCTATGGAACTAGCAGTGTAACTCCTGGCACATGTAGTTCTCATGGCTGGGGGAGATGAAGATGAACTGACTAGTCTACCATGCACAGCTCACACCTCTCCAAGATGCCGGGATGTAGTGTTAGCATAGTGCTTGATTGTATTCATGACGATACATATACACTCAAAAATACTTGCCCATACCACTTCACACTCTCCCTTGCATGTTGTAGAAATGCATTTGGAAACTGATGTAATGTTCTGGAAGTTGAGTCCTGTGACATCCTTAATATAGCCTCTCTAGGTGTCTGGAAAGTACCTGTAGCTAGTAGATATATAAAGCTGCATTTACCTTTGTTTCCACTAGGATGAGTTCTCCACAATTTCCCTGAGGCCACAGGTGAGGGTGGCAGAGATTTCATATTTCCTCTAGTATTTCCCTGTCCACCTGGTATTACTCTATAATTTCAGTATCATGCAGTTAATGATATGTCAAAGTAGATCTAAACACCCTTCTACTTCTTGGCCAAGGTCTGGTGGCAGGAGCAGCACCTTGAATTAAAGCCTGCTGCACATACAGGTTAATTATGACAGCAGCAACCCCTAATATGTTTTTTTTCTCTAAGTGCAATCATGGCTGTTATCAAAATTGTTTTGGATTTCAGGGCAAATGGCTACACTGAGTGTACACAATTGCTTTATAGCTTCCCAAATAGTTCAGCCATGTTGGGCTGGTTAATTAGCATATACTTCAGCTACTTATGCTTTTGTTAGCATATTCTTCCATTTACCATTGTTTTGAGGCTCTGAATTAATAAACACCAAATAGCATTCTGTTGTGTGCATGGTGCACCTCATTGTGTACATGATAGCTGCACTTAGTGTTGCCATTCATGAATCTGGCCCAGTGTCTTATCTGAAGGACAACATAATCAGGAGGGCAGCACCTTTAGAACATTTGGAACACTACCAGGTTTCATGTTTTTTGGAAATTATTGTGGCTGAGCTCATTAACAAAATTTTAAGGCTACTACTTTCTCTGTTTTTTATTATAAAAATCAAGCTACAGTATGTAACTGATATAGGAATAGAATCGATAGCCTTCTGATATTTAAGTTACAAAGGCAAGTCTGCTACCAGTTGAGCCATTGACACAACATATAATGGCTGATAGCACATAAATGCAATAAAATGTAATAAAAGAATGCCCATGATTTGCACTGCATTACAAGTACATGAACAAAAGTCACACTTATTGCATATTCTTAACGCAACTTTATAGGATCTCAATAGATCCTTGATTGTTCCAGAACTCAGATGGAGTTGTTATTATAATTGATGGCATTTAAGTTTGCAATGTTAAAAATAAGAAGCATGATACATTACTGGTAAAAAAGGTCTCATTTATTAACTAAAAATGCAATATCATTGTAACCTTTTTGAAATATTTTATTTTTGTTTATTTATTTTACATTTGTTTACCGGGAAAGTCTGACTGGACACATGTCCTTTTTCAGCGGAGCCCGAGGGAGAAAAGCTCCAGTTAGTAAAAGAAAAAACACTAATAAATGAACTAATACAAGACATCAAAGGTCAATTGGCAGTAGTTGCACATATTAACTTAAAGGTGGTTGATACAAATCAATAAAAGAACACGTAACAGTAGTATATACAATGGTATACAGTGAACTATGCCAACAAGCATTATACATTCCAATAGTACATTAGAAGAATTTTATGCAGGCATGAGTAATATAGACAGTCAGAAAAATAATAAGATTGTAGTATACGTAAGATCTCATAGTGTATTTCAGTTTAATTTAGTCATCAATGAAAAAATGTTTAGAAGTCGGTTATAGAACAATCATAGTTTCTATGTGTTTAATTAGCTAGTAGCAGTTGAGAGTAAGTTCCTAACTATCAGCCGGGGTGCAGCAGGGGCAGAGTGACTTACTAAGGAGATATTTTTTAGGCTAGTTTTGAATAGGGGTCAGGATGTTATGGAGGAAATGTTTACTGGCAGTTCATTCCAGATTTTACCTGTGTAGTTTGCAAATATGGAATCCCCTACTTGGTTTTTGGATAAGTAGGTTTTTATTTGCTGTTTGATGGAGAAACGGAGTGGTCTGCTGGTAACATAGGGTTGAAGAAGATTTTGTAAGGCTGGCATTTTTTGCGGATCTGACCAGATTTTATGGGCCACTGTTAGTTGTGTATAGTGTAGGAGTTGGGGGAGCTCTAACCAGTTGAATTGCTTGAGTGCGAAGCAGTGGTGCGATCTAGCTGGTGAATTTGTGGCATATCTTACAATTTTATTATAGCTGGATTCAAGTTTTTATAATTCAAATTTCTTGAGATTAGTGAGGATGGGGGCTGTGTACAATAAGGTGGAGTTTAAGTGTATTTGGGCAATAGCTATTTTGGTATTTTTGGTAAAGTTGTATTTATTCCTGTATAGAGTACCGAGTTTTTGTGTACCTTTTTTGCTGTCTGGGAAATGTGAATATCAAATTTACGTTTGTAGTCTATTTCTACTCCTAAAAGTTTTAGTGTGTGGAGTTGTCTGCATATTGGATGAGAGATGCATGAGTGGTTGCTAGATGGAGGTTGTTAGTAAATATAGAGAATAGAAGTGGACCTAAGAAAGAACCTTGAGACACTCCAATGGTGACTGGTAGTAGGGGTGATAGAGTTTGTTACCCAGAGACTGCTTGCTGCCATCCTGTGAGGTAATCTTGGAACCATGCAAGTGTGGAGTTTGAAAAATGTAGGTCAGTGAGGGTATTAATTAGGTTAGTATGACAGACCATGTCAAAGGCTTTTGACAGCTCTAGGAAGATAGAAGAGACATAGTTATTATTAATCCTGTGGAAGCTGACAGTGTTAGTGTATTTTGGGCATATCTTAACTGATCACTGTCTCCAGTCAAATACTAATGTCAAAGCTATTATGAATACTCAGGAAATGTACTGTCAGATAATCTTTTATGTGATTTCCAGACATGGTATAGTATCTATCAGTGTTCAATCCTCATGTGTTATACATCCTAATATCACAAAGAAAACTACTAAGATATGATGCAATAGTGCTTGGTAGCAGAATTTGAAATGAGTTTTGAATTGTCAAAATATCTAGTAGCTGGAGCCCAAGTCAAAATTATCATGGTGTGACACAACTTAAATATTTTCAAGTTGAAGTTACTTTCATGGTATGTCACTAATAAGAAATATATAAAGATGCAACAGCTGCTAATACGACCAAAAATGGGTATTGTGTAAAATGGCAGTAAGTGTCTTAAAACTCATTTTATATAGCACGGTGTAGATGCTTAACTGACAATGCTGTCACAGATTTCTTCTTAACAAAGCTGTGTTGTTCAAATCCTGTAAAATTATTTGACTTTTACTGCTAACATCTCCCTCTACTGAAAGGGGCAAGCGCATTTATTTGTATCAAATTAAGTCACAGATTGGAAGAAAAGAAATAATACCATTTAAGGAGGCAGCTAGGGAAAAGATGATCTCCATGTGGAATATAGAATCAACTGTCACCTTTATTTCATGCATGCCAAAGATCAGCTGCAGTTCTAGTGATGACAAGCGTTCAGTGCTGTCAGTAACTCAACAGTTTGTTCTGCTTCTTTTTTTTCCATACAACAGGTCTCATACAAGTATAAGTTAACTTTTGAATGACAAAAGTTGTTTCAATGCATGCCATTTCTGTATAGACATTTTAGATGTTTTCTGCTTAATAAGCTGACAAGTGATTGCTAATGTATTCACTGTACCTTCTCAATGTTTTTTTTCTTCAGGCAAGCATTTTAGATTAGTTCTTTCAACCAGTAGGTAAAATAACTTGTTACATAAATGCATTTTTGTAAATACACACACACACACACACACACACACACACACACACATGAATGCGGGTATACGTGTGTGTGTGTGTGTGTGTGTGTGTGTGTGTGTGTGTGTGTGTGTGTGTGTGTGTGTGTATATATATATATATATATTTATATATTCACATCGAAATGCAAAAAAAAAAATTAAAAAAAAAGAAATTTAAACCTATTTTGTGCTGGAGGACAGGTCCCCCTGCTGCTCTGCTGATTACACAAAAGTGGGAAAAGGGAAAATTCTACATCCCTACTGTACCTCAACTTCCCACATGTGCAGATGCCTGCAATATCTGATGTTAAAAGATCTTTTTCTCTTAGGCCAGCAAGAGTAACATTCGATATTCTGAATGTTTGACCAAACGAACAGTACCATGTTTGGACATATATGTATATATAAATATATATATATATATATATATATATATATAAATATATATATATATATATATATATATATATATATATATATATATATATATATATATAAAATGGCTGGGTGCAATGAGAAAATTATCCACTTCCACAACAAAATCTCCGGCATTTCATTGAGGATGCCATGAGGCGAAACTGGTTTGTGTTTTTTGCTGCCTATACTATACTCTCTGATTGCCGTCTATTCCTTATATTCCCATCTTGCTCCTGAACCCTAAAATCTCTGATCATTGCCTAAAATTCCCTTCCCCTAAACTTAACTCCCCTTCCAAATACTGGGCCCTCACCATTGACCTCTAGTAAGCATCGTTAAGTGGATGATGAACAATCATTCACTTCCAAATGTTAATTGATAAAAATTGCATTCTATTGAACACACAATTTGACCATCATCAAATCAGCATTTAAACTAATAAACTTTAACAAAATTACATTTGGAAAAAAAATGAAGGGAGACAATATGCAGAATGTACAAATTAGTCTAACAGAAATGCCACTCATTGAAGCAACTTCGTTTTCAGAAATAAAATTTGCAACACTCATAGTTCAAAGTTAGAAATCTTTTTTAACACCTTTATTAAATTGTCACTTTAGACATAAGCACACATATATTAGTAGTTAATATGAAATATTTTCATCTACATGCATTATACATTATATATATATATATATATATATATATATATATATATATATATATATGTGTCTTCTTTGTTTATAACAATTTATTTATTTATTTAGTTTACATTTGTTTACTGGAGAAGTCTGACTGGAAGCAAAACTTTTTTCAGTGGAGTCCCAGCGAGAAAAGCTCCACATAAAGTAAAAAATGTCCACATTTACATATATAAGCAATAAAAACTGCACACATTACAATAGTATATTACAGTAAGAGATCTCAGTAAGTACGTGCAACATATAAATGCGGCTCACATATTTACATACAGTAAATACAGTCAGATAACATACTTATGGTTTACTTATCACTAGATGACTTGTAAATAGATGGAGTTTACATTCAATTCTGGTAACTTAGGTACAGAGCTGGAAAATGTTTGTGTGGGTTTTGGGTGAGAAATATTATCTACCCAGGGGTGTTGCTTGAGCATAGTCAAGATTTAGACAAATATGCTTCAAGTATTTTTTTTTTAAAGTGAAATATGTTAGTAATAGTTGTTATGTCTGAAGGGAGCTTATTCCAGTTTTTGGATGTATAGTTTAAGCAAAGGGAGTCACCGGCAGCATTGTTAACTTTAACTGCTTTCAACAGAGGTTTGTTGCTTGAGCCTACGATGCAGTTACTTGAGTAAGAAAGTAGGAAATTCTGTATGGAAGGGGTCTTCTCTTGTTGGTTTACAGTTTTATGGGCTGTAGTGAGTTGGTTATAGAGTAGAACTTGGGGAAGTTCTAACCAGTTAAGTTTCTTGAGTGCTATGTGGTGGTGTGACCTACATGGTGAAGCTGTGGCAAACCTAGCAATTTTATTGTATCATGATTCTTATTTAGCTAAGTCTTATTTCTTTAAGTTAGTAAGTACTGGTAAGGCATAGAGCAGAGTTGATATAAGATGCATTTGAGCAATAGTTGCTTTTGTATTATTAGTAAAAAAAATGTCTGTTTCTATATAGGGTGCCTAGCTTTTTGTGCTCTTTCTTTATAGTCTGTGTAAAATGAACATCGAATCTTATCCTACTATAGATAACTATTGCCAATAACTTACTGTGAGTTACAGGTGAGATGCTGGTGTTATTCAAGGTCAGGATATTGAAAGTGGAGAGGGGTAAAGTATGCCTTGAAGGTCAAAATATCATGAGATTAGTTTTAGTGGGGTTTAGAATTAGTTGAGAATTAGTTAGCCATGTCTCCATCTTTGAGGAAGAATCTTGCATTATTAGTTGTAGTTGTAGTTGCAGAGATGATGCTGCATTTATCAGTGTGGAATCATCAGAGTACTAAATGACAGAAGCATGCTGTGAAGTTGTGGAGTTTGTTAGTAAATAGTGAAAATGCTAGGGGTCCCAGGATGGATCCTTGTAGAACTCCTATGGTAACAGGCAGAAGAGGAGAGACGTTTTGCTGCCATTGAACAGCTTGTTTTCAGTTGGTTAGGTAGTCTTGGAACCATGCAAGAGTAGCTTGAGTTAGATTTAGGTCAGCTAGTACTCTGATCAATTTGCTATGTGAGACCATATCAAAGGCTTTTGAAAGGTCGAGAAAAATAGAGGATACAAATTTGACATTATTCTTATGAAGATTAACAGTATTAGTGAAGGTCATTAGAGAAGTGGTAGTGCTGTGGCAGGGGCAGAATCCATGCTGAGTGTTTGATAGTAGTACTTTGTTAGTTAACAGGTAGTCCATGATTTGTGCATATATACACCTCTCGAGAATTTTAGACAGGGGTGAGAGTATGGCGATTGGCCGATAAGTAGACATTCTGTTGATTTACCCCATTTATGTAATGCAATAATATGGGAGGTTTTCCATATAGCAGGGACATGGTGTTCAGAGATGGATCTGTTAATGAGTATGGATACAGGGTAGGTGAATGCATCTGTAGCAACTCAAAAATAGTCTGTGGGTAGTTTGTCAGCTGCTAGGGTAGTAGGTTTTCTTTTTGAGCAGTTTTTATAACGTTTGTTGTGACAGATTGAAAGGAAAAGGAATTATTGTTATCATTAAATGTAGGAGGGAGTGGTTCTGCAGTTATTTGAAAGAGCTACAATATTTATTGAATTGGGTGGCTATATTTTCAGTATTGTTGGTGGTAGTTGGGGGTGGTAACATTGCCTAGGAGAAGAATTTTATTAATAGTTGATTAGAACTTTTGTGGGTTGTTGTGATGTTTAATTTGGATGTTATGATATAGCAATAACCCACGCCTGGGTGTGGGTAATGCTGAATTCACCCACGGTTGGTGTGGTTTGGTCATGAGGGTGAAGCCCGAGTGGCCAAACAAAGACAACTGTGGGTAAATCCAGCATTACCCACACCCAGAAGTGGGTTATTGCTATTATACAATGCATTATTTAAGAAAAAAAATAATTACTTTTCTTAAATAATGGCATTGTATAATGCCTCCTTGCTGCCCTTCCGCAGCTCTCTGGTATTCTGCGGCAGTTCTGATGTACTGCACATGCGTATGCTTATGCAGTACATCAGAGCTGTGGGCAAAAGCAACAGAGAAAGCAAGATCTCTGTTGCTTTTTACAAACTGTCTCACTATGTTAAAGGAGTTTAACATAGCGAGACAGCTTTAAAAAAGCAACGGAGAATCTCCGTTGCTTTTTTAAAGCTGTCTCGCTATGTTAAACCCATTTAACATAGCGAGACACCTTTATAAAAAGCAACGGAGATAGGAAGATCTCTGTTACTTTTTTTAAAGTTGTCTCGCTATGTCAAACTCGTTTAACATAGCGAGACAGGTTGTAAAAAGCAACGGAGATCTTGCGTTCTCCGTTGCTGTAAAAAAAAAAGAGTTATACTTATGGAAAAAGTCCAGGGAACCGGACCTTTTTCCATTACTATAACTCTGATTTACAATGTGCACGCTGACTAATCAGCGTGCACATTTCGGAATATTAATGGGGGGTCATTGTATAATAGTACTTAATCTTATTTAACTTGTCTTTTTGCCTTATTGCTTAGCACTCTGTTTTGCAGCTTCATTTGTGGTTTTGAGAGATTGTGCCCAAGCTTTATCTCTTGAGTTTAGTAGTGCTCTGGTTTCCTTACTTAGCCATGGGGAATAGTTTGCTTTTATTCTTATAGTTCTAGGTGTTGCATGGATGTTTAAAATATTTATGAATGTTGAGTTAAAATATTGAACAGCCTCTTCTAAGGACAGGTGTTTAAGGGGAGACCAATTGTAGAGTCTGAGGGTGGAGATGAAGTTTTGGGGGTTAAAATTTTTCTTGTTCCTGTAAAATGGCAGTTAGGCTGTTTAGCTGGGTTGATTCACTATTCACTGTCTGAGTAAAAAGGTTAAGAGATGGTCACTGAGGCTGTCTGGAAGGTAGCCAGAGTGAGAGGAGACGATAGGTCTGTTTATTAAAATCCCGTCAAGGACGGCGTGTCTATTAGATGACTTATCAGTTCTGGTTGGTGTTTGTATAAGTTGGGCAAAGCCCTGAAGGTTAACGTGATTAGTGGGGTTTATAGAATTGCATCTCAACCAGTCTATATTAAAACTGAAAATGATTAGTTTTTCCTAGAGCAGTGTTTTAGAGGCCCAGTGCAATATGTTTTCAGTAGAGTGGAGGATGTTTCTGGGTGGTATACAGGTTCCTATAATATTTATATACTTTTTAGAGTTTATCTTTAGCTTTGAATAAATTATTTCAGCATTATCAAAGTTGGGAGCATTATGATTAATGGTTTCTGTGGTAAAGCTGTTTTTGGATAGAATGGCTATACCGCCACCTCTTTTACCCTTTCTGTCTGTCCTAAGAATATTATATCCAGGTGCAAAAATTTCATCATCACTAGTTTCTGGTTTTAGTCAAGTCTCGGTAATTATGACAATGTATGGTGTGTTGAGAGAGAAAGAGTGGCATGTAGTTCTTGGATTTTATTTGTAATGCTTCTAATATTAATGTTTAATAGTAAGAGGTCAGCTGTCTTTATGGGAAGGTTTATTAAATTAAGTGAGTGGCTAGGTGGTTATGGGTGGGGTGGGATATATTATTTTGTGCATTATTGGTCCAGGGTTTGGCTGGATGTCTACTGTACTATTGTACTGTGATGTACTATTAAACATTAATATTAGAAGCATTACAAATAAAATCCAAGAACTACATGCCACTCTTTCTCTCTCAACACACCATACATTGTCATAATTACCGTATTGTATTGAAAGAAAACCTGGACCAAATGGAGAAATACTAATAACCCAACTGATCATTTAAACTTTAGACAGCTCAGAAATGATGCAAGGAAATCAATATTCCTTGATAAAAAAAACTATTACCTTAAATTCCAACAAACCCAACATCAAAACCCACAAAAATACTGGTCAGGAATAAATAAATTGCTCCATCCTGGACACTCCAAAACACCTACCCCCTCTAATTTGACTCAAAATTTTCCCAGCCAAATTACTGACATTTTTAACAAATTTTTCTCTGAAAGTGTCCAATCTTTAGCTAATACCTTACCAGCCATACCACCTGTTACCACCACCGAGTCACCCTTGCCAATCAATTTACCCAACTTACTACATCTGCAGCCTGTGCCAACATCTTTCATATGCACCCTACTTCTTAAACTTAAACCTTGCACTCCATCAGCTGACCTCCTACCAGCTGAATATCTGCAAATGGCAGCTGGAGTACTTACCTACCCTATTTCCATCTTAATTAACAGATCCATTACTGAATGTTCCATCCCACATTTATGAAAGTCTCACATATTATCCCACTCCATAAGGGAGGTAACTCAAATGAACTTTTAAACTTCCGACCCATACCCCTACTTTCACCTTTAGCAAAAATCATGGAGAGATGTATTCATCGTCAACTACATGATCATCTCCTCCAAAATCACCTACTATTGGATTGCCAGCATGGCTTTAGGCCATATCATAGTACTACAACAGCACTCCTATCCTTTTTGGACTGCATTAATAAAAAACGTAACAATAACTTCCTGTCCTCAGCCCTCTTTATTGACCTCTCCAAAGCATTTGACATGGTGAATCACCAACTATTGTTAGATATACTTAAATCCCTGTCATTAGACACCCAGACAGTCAAGTGGTTTAAGTCCTACCTAGGAAATAGACAACAAGCAGTCCTCTGGGACAATAAATTATCCACTCAGCTCCCTATCTCTATTGGAGTCCCATAAGGCTCTATTCTGGGAACTCTACTCTTTACTATTTTCATTAATGATATGAAAACATTCCTTCCACAAACCACCTGCATACAGTATGCTGATGACTCAACATTAATATGTAGCACCTCCTCGCCTACAGAACTTCAAACCAATACCCAAAAAGGATTTACCTAAGTTGAAAACTGGTTTCATAAATGCTGTTTCCTCCTTAACCCCCAAAAAACAAACTACTATTGTTTACTCCCACTCAAACGTCCCCTGCTATTAACTTCACAGTTATATCTAATAATGGTACTGAAATAGCTCCTGACATGACCACCAAACTTTTAGGTGTAACAATTGACCATAATCTCAACTTTGACACACATATTAACCAATCTATTAAATCAGTTAATAGAAAATTTGGTTTCCTTTATAGACTTAAACCCTTTCTCACAGCTTCAGCTAGGACTACTATTGCCCAAACTCACTTAATCTCCACCCTTCTCTATGCCTCACCAATTTTTACACAATATCAATAAACTGGCAACATAGCAGATTTGCCACTGGAGCCCCACTTAAAACCCATCACTGCCAAAATCTTAAACTAGTAGGATGACTGGAATTGCAAAGTCAGCTTCTTATCCAGCAACTTACTATCATTCAAAAAAATCAAGCATCATCCCACAAATACTCCCATACTCTGCAACCCTGTCAGCCCATATAAAAAACTTACAACCCTACGATCAGCCGTTAGGGTACTAGTATTCACCTTAAAATCCAACAACAAATCTGGGGATTGCCTGTTTACTAACTCTGTTGGTAACACTTGGAACAAACTTCCAAGTGAACTAACATCCCTTCCATCCACCCCACTTTTCAAGAAGCAACTAAGAATCTTCTTAAAAATGACAATGGCTATGCCCTTGCACCAATCCAGACTGATTCTATCTCCTCTTGCCTGACCTCTGTTAATGTCTATTATACCTACTTCCTGTTGCTTTGTTTTATCTCTATGTGTTCTACAGAAGAAGCACTTGTCCCATGGAACCAATATATTAATAAACCTTCTGTTGCTTTGTTCCTTCTCTATGTGTTCTACTGAAAAAGTACACTTCCTACAGAACCTATATATGTAAAAAAAAAAAAAAAAAAAACATTTTGTATTCTGCAGTATCTCTCTATTCGAATCACTAATCTTTTCCTGTGTATTTTCCCTCATTGTACTCTGCAATTGGATCTGTTTATAAAATGTTTTTACCTATGTCTGACAATAAGTGTATTTGTAAAATGTTATGATTTAATTGCTATGTAATTGTTGTAATTGCTTTGGAGTTTTTCTCCCCGGGCCACCGCTGAAAATGGACATATATCCAGTCAGACTATCCCGGTCAACAAATGTAAAATAAAAAAATAAAATAAAATAAATAAAATAAAAATAAATGTCTGCACTGAGGGTTAGTTTAACTGGTATATGGGTTAGGCATTTTATTATTTAAGTACCTGTGACAGTTCATGGATATATGGGAAGTATGGTGTTGGGGAAGTAGGGTAAATGAAGCTTGTTGTATTAAGGATAAAGGGGATATGCTGATTGTATTTAGTTTGTATTTTTTGTGGATAGAGGAGTGGGGCAGGATGGGTATCACTTGTTTCATTTAGTTTGATGTGATAGGAGTTTAAATATGTTGCTATTGACAAAGAGTAATAAGGCTGTAGTGTATCATGTTAACATGCTGGTGAAGCAGGGACAAGTAGAAAGGAATTGTTATGATAGTTTTATTTTTTTGTTATGAGACTTTGTTTTAGATATTTTTAATTAAATAGGCAGTTTGTCTTAGCAGTGGTATTGTAGGGGTTGGTAGATTAGTTAAATGGGATTGTCCTTTTACTCTGACATTACATACATTTCTCATTTTCTGCCTTTCCTTAAACCTCAGTCCTCCTCTTCCTGAACAGTATTCTGCATATATATTTATTTCTCTGTAAATCGCTCCTTACCTTTTTGAAAGGTATAATGTCCAGTTCTTTTATTTCTTTTACAATATTCAGAACTTCAAGTACAGATGACTTATTTTATTTATTATTTATCTATTTCATTATATTGATTTTTGTTTACTGGGAAAATCCAGGTGGGTTTGGGGGACTTTTTTTCAGTGTAGGCCTGGGGAGAAATGTTTCAAGACACATACAAACAAGTGCAAAAAAAAAAAAAAGTAGAATAATGTATAATAATATACACATATATTACTCTACAAAACGTTTCACTCTTAAATCATATATACAAAGTTTTGAAAAGTGGGTAACACGCTGGATATCTTATTGATATTTTGAAAAGTGGGTACATGCTGGAGACCTTTATGCTTTTGCAACTAAAAGAAAAATTCATGTTGAATAAATGGAGTTAGTAACTGAGGTGGAGTGAAGTCGATAAAAGAATAATTAATTACTTATTAACATAGACTGACTTTGCTGATTTTTTTTTCCTTTGGTGACCTTTCTGTTTTGTTTTGAATTGTTGATTGGCAAAGGCCTGACACAGCTTAAAACGTCTTGACATACTTTAGGGATGCTCAATGCAAACAGTGAGTCACCATAGGAATTGTTTGATCTTTTTCATTCTACTGAATAAGTACTTTGGAGCATGTTTCTGTTATTGACATGCCAGTGAATGAGGTTGACCAGGGAAGGTGCATTTAATGGGGTGGTGTAATATCTTGTCAGTCACGAGTAACTAAGAAAGAGAAAGAGAATGATGTGATGAGGAACTTCAAGCCAATTCAGTGTGTCAAAAACTGAGAAGTAGTGGTTGTAAGTTGGGAAGTTGCATGCAAACTTAATAATGTTATCATTGCACCAAGTTAATTTATGTGTGGCATTAGAGTGGAAGTTTGTGAATATTGTTGAGGCATATAGAAGTCTAGGATGGAGTAAAATAGTGGCTGCTATTTTTTATTGTGATTTTGTAGCATATGTTTTGTTCTGTATAGGGAGCCTACCTTGTTGTGGGTTAGTTTGATCACATTACCTATGTGAAGGCCAAACTTTTATTTGTGAGTTGTTTGATAACAGAATATTAAGATCTGTATAATTTTGCTTCCTCTTATTGGAAAGGAATAACATTTGTTTTTTTGTTTTTTTTTGTTTGGGAGGGTAATAGCAGTTGGGACTGTTTTATCCAATTTTAAGTGAGGTTAGAACATGCTGTGTTATGATTGTAGAAGTCATCTATATATTGGTTGATGGTTGTCTGTTTAGATTGGTTATGCATGTTGTTTATAAATATGTTGAAAAGTATGGGTCCAAGAAGAGGATGCCAGCTGTGACTAGGAGGAAGGTGAAGAGGAGCTCATCCCATTTAACAGACTGAGTGTGATTGTTTAAGTAATTGGTAAAGCAGTTAAAGTCAGGTGGTACTAGAGCAATTAGCTGAAGTCTGTCCAGGAGAAGGTAATGTGAAATTGTATCAAAAGCCTTTGAAATTCCAAGAAAGACAGTGAAGGCTATTTGGCCCTGAGTTCCTACTTTGATTAAAGAATCAAGGAAATGTAGTAAGGCTGTTTGTGTACTGTTGTGGGGTTGAAAGCCATGTTGGGTGGGTGAGAGTAGGTGGTTTTCCAGTAGGTTGGTTAAGCATTAGGAGTTGCTGGTGGTTTAGATTTTGATTCCCATTTTCAAATAGTTGCTTTTTAGGCAGCCAACAGCATGAAACTTAGTTAAGCTTTATTTTTCATATATTGTGCCCCAGCTCAAAAGAATAATTTCTTAGTTAAAACATTTGCTGCCCTAACGTTTCTGACTGAGTAGTCTGTAGGGAATTTTTAAAACCTATAACCAAAACACCGAAGACAAAAATCCAAAGCACGAACAGCGGACCAGTCCCAAAGAAAAAACGGAGGCAGATGTAGGAGCAAATAAATTTAATGCAGACCAGGATTAAGCACTTTTGTAAACAAGTTACTTCATCAGAATCAAATTGCTGAAAGCACACACCATCCTTTTGTACTTCTCCTCAGTATCACATGATACATCATTGCCTCTAATAAAAAACTCTTAAAGCACCAGTACACACTAAATGTTAAAACAAAGTGAAACCATAAATTGAAAACATAATCACACACCACAAAAATTCATAGTACATAATAAACTGAACCATAATGATGCCTAAACCTTGATGCATTAAAATAAAAAAATGGTAATATAATGTGGAATATGTCAAGGAACATTAAATTAAAATAAAAAAAACTAAACCCAGTTTATACCACATAAGACTTGAGCCTTAATATACTGGCTATAGGTAGTCCCTTATTTAAGAGTGGATGGTTAGTAGTATCTAATCTGAGCTACCAGCGCAGTTCTCTTTCCTCTAAAATGTCATTCCAAGGGCCCCCTCTAGTGTCTTACAACACTTGTTCAAGTACAAAGAAGCAAAAATAGTGGGCAGGGATCTCCATGTGATGTCTGGCCAAAGCATTGCTGCAATTTACCTTTCTAATGTCATTTTTGTGTTCATATATGCGTTTCTTGATTTTTATCTTAGTTTTGCCAAAGTAAAAACATTGGCACAATTGACAGACAGCAGCATATACAACCAGACAACTGTCACAGTTACAAAAACCTGTGGACTTGATAAACACCCCTTTAATACTAATGTGATCGCCCTCCAAAATGTCAGGGCAATACCTACAATGGCCACATTTATATGTGCCTGCTTTCTTGTTGCTACGACCCTATTCACTATATGTGGGGGCTTGTTCTAAAAAATTCTTAATGGTCTTCCCCCTCCTAAACACCACCTTGGGACCCTCATCCAATTTTTCCTTGGTATCCCTAAAAAGGGGAAAAATAAGCCAGTTTTTAAACAAAATATGTCTAATAAGGGGGGCCTGGTTACAATACTTGGTGACAAATACATGATTTGTCATAACAGAATCATATAATCCCTCTTTTTGCCATTGGAACTATGGTATAATTGGATGATATTAGTGGCACTATGTCCTCATTCATCCTTTTCCATATAGTGTCTTCACAAATGGGGGTGACCAAAGTTTCAGGGTAAACCCTCTTGAATAGCATATCTTTAAGTTTTTCACATTCCATTACCAACTGAGAATGCGAAGACACCATTCTGGCCACACTCACAAATTGACCTTTTACAATTCCCAGTTTTTGATGTAAGGGGTGGTTACTCCCAAAGTGAAGTAAGGTGTTAATAATAGTGAGTTTTCTATAGATGGTACTAACCCACTTCTCACTTTCATAGCCCTTGGAAATAGTTGGTATCTAAGTAATGAATGTACTCATGATGGGCAGTGTGAGAAAACCTAAAAAATGTGGTAGAAGCATTAATAAATTCCATGAACCCCTCTATATCTGCCAAATTTCCTATCCAAAATGATAAAAATGTCATCCAGGAAGCACAAATACAGCCTCTATGCTTTTACTTCAAAGTGGGTAAACAAATATTTTCCACCTTAGACACGAAATTGCAACAGACTAAAACCAAAAAAATGAATGAGGGATTATCA
Source organism: Protopterus annectens (assembly GCF_019279795.1). Lineage (NCBI taxonomy): Eukaryota > Metazoa > Chordata > Ceratodontiformes > Protopteridae > Protopterus > Protopterus annectens. Next base: position 1,956,777,121 of record NC_056735.1, read on the forward strand.
TGAATTTAAACAAGGTAATATTATATGTTGCCTAGATAAAGGCCAATTTAGGCAGAATCATCTATTCCCTCAGTGAACAAATCAGTGAAGACACCCACCAACAAGGGTAGGTTTTCCTACCCTCATATACAGAGTCATAACACTCCTGTGGTTACTAGGGAGGAGTCAAACACTACACAGACCAGACCTACCACTCAGCGCCCAGCTGGAGCATCAGCTGGCATGGTACCAAGGCAGATGGATAACTCTGCACATAGGGAGGAAACCAATACAGCAACTTCCCAACTGACGAGTCAACATGAACCGGAGTTAGTTGCTGATATCATGGGAGGGCAACCCTTGACTTCCAATATGGGTGATGAGTTGATACAGTTAGGAGCATGGCCAAAAGTTTTTGAGATGGGAGAGAATTCTAACAATTCTTTTCAGATGCAGATAAAAAAAAAACAAAACCCCAGACAAAGGATATGGCTCACAGCTATAGAATGAAATATCCAAGTAGAAAAGCTGAGCCAAACCACCATGGCTGTAGTAAACACAACTTTATTACAAAAAAGTACTGGAAATAAGTAGGCACTTTCATGATCATACTGACCACTTCATCAGACTGTTGTTATTAACTTTTTCATCTTATTTAAACACATACTCATCCAATAAGCAGCTCAACTTAATTAAAATACAATTAACCAATCAACAACATTACTAACTTCTTTTAAAACCCTTCAGAATATTCACAGTCTATGTGACAGAAACCTTGTTACATAAAAAGCTAAAATAACATAAATGTTTTGTTTAAAAATGCAAAGAAGAATACAATGCTTTCTCCTGCTACATTTAATGTCTAAGTGTCCTTGCTTTGAGGAAGGGTTTTAATGAGACAGCTTCATTGATCCTGGTGGTTTATCTGCATTCAGCCTCATAATCTACCTTTGCTCTGATGCTTCAGTCCTATTTCTTATGTCTCCTCCTCTAACCCCTTCTTCAAGAATCTCTAGTACAAGGAATTTAAATGTGTGTTGTGCCCCTTCTGTTTCCCCATGTTTGGCCAAGGCACTCCCTTCCTTCTTGTTACTTATATCCCTGACATGTTCTAGTATGCGATCCTTTAACATTCTGTTAGTCTTCCCAATGTAAAAAACTTTGCAGATTGGGCAGAAACTAAAATATACTACATTTTTGGTTCTGCAGTCTGCATAACATTTTGCTTGAATCTCAAAGTGCAGCTGTGGATGTACAAAGGTGGTGCAGGAATGTATATATTTACAGGCTGTATATTTTCTGCATATATAAGTGCCTCGTCTCTGTGAAATGTTCTTCATTCCAGTCCCTTGTGTTTTATAGTATAATTAATGTTTGAGTGATTTTTTGTTCTTAAAATAAAAGCTGGGTGTGTCATCTATCACTCCCTCTAGCTCTTCCTCTGCTTTCAGGATGTTCCAGTTCCTTTTAAAGACTTCACAGAAAATGTTAACATCACTAGCGAAAGAAATAAGGAATCTAAGGTTATTGTTTTCAGTGCTATTTATCGTTGTTCCTGAGTCTTTATGTCATGAAAAGTACGCTTTCCCTTTCTTTCCTCTTTCTTTAAGTAGATCTACTACACAAGGTGGTAACAAGGTGAAGCAAAGGTTTACAGAACTGAAACAGCTGGAGCTAATGACAGAGGACTAATATACATTTTTATGGATAGAACATCCAGTGGTGCCTATATTTAAGGCTTTGCCCAAGGTGCACAAAGACCTGACTGACCCCCCACTGAGGCCTATTGTCTCAAGCAGGGGATGGGTTACAGAGAATGCTTCTATATGGATTGAATGCACTCTGAAAAGCGTCTTGGACAATTTTCCCAATATATTAAGGGACACGGGACATTTCTTGACATTGTTGCATGATGAAGGACAGAACTATATCATGGTCACATTGGATGTAAAAAAATGTGTTTATTGTCATTAGCAATGTCTATGGCATAAAAGCCAGAAAACATATAATATTACACATAGCTAATTTTGAGGATAACCATATAAAGTTGATAAGTGCACTGCTTAAAATAATATTAGAGAACAACATATTTATGTGTCAAGATGCATATTATCATCAAAAGCAGGGGATGGTTATGGGCACCCCCTGTGCCAATACACATGTAAACTTAGTGTTGGCTTGTTGGGAGAAGAAGGTTATAGATGAAGGACAGCACCCATGGAAGGATAAGTTACTTTTCTACATGCGTTTTTGCCATGGGGAGGGGATGTTGTTGATCTTCAAGGATTTGTAGAATATTTGGAATCTACGACCACATTCCTTACGTTTACTATGCAGTGTTCCAGTGAAGTTTTGGACTTCCTGGATGTAAAATTGCTGAGGGATGAGAATAGGGCTTTGGAAATGACCCTATTTAGGAAGATCTGTTGGAAGAATAGCATGCTGTCTTATGACAGCATGCATCCTAGATACACCTTTAACAGTATAATAAGAGGGCAGGTTGATAGGATTTCATGCATATGTACAAAGGATACACATTTGGAAGAAGAGATAGCTAAGTTAGAGAGCAACCTTTGTCGAAGGGGATATAGTGAGATTAAAGTTAAAGATGTCATTACAATTAGTAAACAGCACAGGAACAATAGAACCAGGCCTTGGTTTTCCCACAAACAACAGGATGGAATATCTAGTCAGCCTAGACGTCCACAGATAAATAATATGAGATTGATGTTAACATATAGTAACAACATAGGGGGAATATGTGATAAAATAAAACAGAACTGGAATGTTCTGTTAACAGATGAAGGAATAGGCAAGGTGGTGGGGGAGAGACCACTATTTGGCTTTAGAAGGAATAAAAATCTAAAAGATTTATTATGTCACGAAGGGAAGACACATAAAAGCAGGAACAGGTGTATCATTACACAGTGTACAGTTACACGAAAATGTAGAAGCTGCAAAGCATGTGAATATGTTGAGGAAGCAGGATCATATAGACATCCTATATCAGGGAAGCAGTATTGTTTTGATCTATATGCAGATTGTAAGACAAAGAATGTTGTTTATTTGGCAGTGTGCCAGGACTGCAACTCATTCTGTGTAGAAAAAACTAACTACATGTTGAAAAACAGAATTTTGAACCATTTGTCATCAATCAGGTTAAGGCATGAACATAATGCACTTTTCCAGCATATTTCTAAGAATGAGAAAAATAAGTTTAGATTTATGGTTATACAGTGCATGAACAAGAACAAAACGGGAGGTGATTTGTTTAATGAAACAGAGTTAAATGAGACAAAATGGATCATTGAGTTAGTAGCATATAAAACCCCAGGTTTAAATGGGGTTATACCTTTAAAACCTGTACTGAAAAAAGAGGAGGGTGCATACTGTAGTCAAAGAGCTATAAAAACTGCAGTTTTATTTGAGCTTGTTATCTGAAGAAGGGCTTGGTCCTGAAAGCGCTCATTCCTGTGTTTTTAATTGTGTTTTAAATAAAAGTTTTGTAGCTGTTCAGTGTGGTGGCTACTGCCTGTTTTTTTTACTCTTTTGATCTATGTAATGTTAATCAGGACAGCGTGATCTCGCCTATCCTGACCCAGAAAGCAGCATCCATGCCTCCACTCACTTACTTTACTTATGAAGTAGAGTCCCACCACTCACTTCATTTACCATTTATTGAATTGCACATCTAACCCAATAAGCAGTGTCCTTACCTCTGCTCACTTATTTTACTTATGAAGCAGCATCCCATCAATTACTTCACTGACCACTTATTGAATTAAACATCCAACCAAACAAGCAGTGTCCTTACCTGCGCTCACTTATTTCAATTATCAAGCAGCATCCAACTTCCCAATTTCCTTTCATTGAAATGAACATCCAAAACCAGAGAAGAAACAGAAGGATGTATTGAATAAAGAAAGAAAATTGGCAGCTATGGCAGTGCTTGGTGTTTTTTTTGTTTGAGTAACAGAAGAGGGCAAGCCTGTCCTTCTTTTCTTCCCTACCTGGACTGATAAAATAACCACAATCCTCACTATTCCACCAAAAATGTGGAGGTAGGGTGGGTAGCAAGTTCACTCCAAAATGTGATTCCTTACCCAGTTACACTTGCCTAAACCCCTTAAGTCCCTCCCCACCTTTATCTCATTTCCTCCCAATCATACCTCATTCTCATTTAATCATTGCACCTACCCTCTTAACTCCCGCTAATATATTTATCTTTCCCCTTCTGAAGATGTCCCTGGACAAAATGGTTTGTTACAAAACATCATTTGTCCTGGTTCCTTTCAATAAACACATCGCACCGAATGACATTTGATGACCTTTATTAAACTTCCATAACATAGCTTTGAAAACCAACATTTATTAATTACAACAGAAACATAGTATAGCTGATTTCACAGCATAAACATCCATGTAATGTTAATCAGGACAGAATGACATCACTCATCCTGACCCAGTAAGCAGCATCCATACCTCCACTCACTTTATTTATGAAGCAGTTTCCCATCACACACTTCATATACCATTTATTGCATTACACATCCAACCAATAAGCAGTGTCCTTACCTCCGCTCACTTATTTTACTTATGAAGCAGCATCCCATCACTCAATTCATTTACCACTTATTGAATTAAACATCCAAACCAATAAGCAGTGTCCTTACCTCCGCTCGCTTATATTTACCACTTATTGAATTAAACATCCAAACCAATAAGCAGCGTCCTTACCTCCGCTCGCTTATATTTGCCACTTATTGAATTAAACATCCAAGCCAATAAGCAGCGTCCTTACCTCCGCTCGCTTATTTTACTTATGAAGCAGCATCCCATCACTCAATTCATTTATCACTTATTGAATTAAAGATCCAAACCAATAAGCAGTGTCCTTACCTCCGTGCACTTATTTTACTTATGAAGCAGCATCCCATCACTCACTTCATTTACTACTTATTGAATTAAACATCCAAACCAATAAGCAGTGTCCTTACCTCTGTTCGCTTATATTTACCACTTATTGAATTAAACATCCAAACGAATAAGCAGCACCCTTACCTCCACTCGTTTATATTTACCACTTATTGAATTAAACATCCAAACCAATAAGCAGCGTCCTTACCTCCGCTTGCTTATTTTATTTATCAAGCAGCATCCAACTGCTCATTTTATTTTCCTAACTCATTGAAATGAACATCCAACACCAGAAGTTAGACAGAAGAGGGCAAGCATGTCCTTCTTCTCCGCCCACCAGTCTGACCAGGCTATTCACTCTTCCTCCTACAAAAATTTTCAACAACCTAACCACCCATAAAGGGGGGGGGGTTAAGCCAAACCTCAATCGGTGCACCCATTCTCTCTACACCAAATTGGATCCCTGTCATCAACCCCAAAAGCCCTGTCATATAAGCACTGAAAACCACCAACTGACTAAACAGTTAAAATAAACCAATGATCCCTCTCCAATACTAAAATAATAACCATAACTTTGCATAACGTGTATATATTAACTAAATTCTCACTCAGTCTCACTACCAATATTAACATTGCAATGAGCCCCAGGACTTTACCTGCCCTAGCCACATACAGGCTAGGCAACACCAAAACATCAAACCCAATGCCAAGTGAAACCACACAAGGGAAATTGTCTACCACCATACTAACTGCAGCCCTATATAATAAGGACCAAAACAAGATTATCATTCCAAAATCTATTTAAAAGCAATCCTGCCATCACTCCAGCTATCCAGTATTAGCAGAAAAACATAATGACCATCCTACCATCTGCTGACCAACAAATCATTTTCTTAATGACTAAAATACTGCCATAACATAAATGCTACATAAACTGTAACCCCATGAACCTCCATTTCCCAAAATCAATCCCCACAACAAAACCCATCTTGACAATAGTCAATTTCCATCAGTCTTCACACTCTCAACCTACCTGACCCTTCAAACCAGTAAATCACTAACCAAATTAATTCACTTACCCTTGTCATCAGTGCAACTGAAGTACTCACAGTGACATTCCCCTGACCAAGTGAACTGCCTTACCTTGCTCCTAACCTGACAAATAACTAAATCTTTCCCACCAAACTTCTTCCCACCGTCCACTGTAACCCACACATAAGTAAGCTAGCCTTGCACTACCATATCTTTTACTTATAAAAAGGTGCCCCAAACTCCTGCAGCAACCCTTTAACCTTAACACTACTTAACAGACCTCGGCAAACATGGACAACACAATCCCTACCACCGTCAACTTACACAATTGAAGTGAACCCTAATCCCCAACACCTGCTAAACCTACTCCATATTAAATTGAAACTCCAAATATTCAGCATCCCAATTGTCCCTCTGTCCTGTCATCCAAAAAAACACAAACAATCCCCCCAAATTATGCCCCCATCCCCAACCCAACACCTCCTATAATATTTGTAAACAAATGCAAATTCACATAATCAGCCCAATCCATCTGCCCCAAGGGCCATCCCAGTGAATTACCCCAAAGGCAACACAATGGCAAAATACACCAACTCTGATGTGCCTTTATGACCATCGAATAAAAATTACCTGCTACCATTGTGCACCCCCGCAGCAATCAAAGACATCCACACAAGCAGAATCCATTACCTTTTTAAATCCATTTCCAGCAGAGCACTGACCATTGCTCACTCAGCACTCTCCCATCTGTGTACCCAAAGTGGACCACCAAAGTGGCCTGAATCTCCACTAAAACAGCCTCCATCACCTTTTGAGTTCCTTTCCTTCAGGTCACCAACTGATGCCCACTCAAATTCCATACCTCTGGAATCTGCAAAAGAAAACAAATTAAACATCTTGCCTTTACAAGAAGTGAAACATAGACAAGTCTCAAACCCTATACCTTGCGTCTATGCGGCAAACACCTTATCACTATGACACCCCTTTTAACGTCTACAAAATCATCAAAACAGCCGAACATTGTACAGATGTTATTGACAAGTATTGGTTGTAGGTGGTAAACCATATTACATCTGTGGGATTAATATCCAGGTTCCTGGAGTACCTTGCATTTATGACAATGGTGTAGGAAAAGATAAAAGGACATGTTATTATGCTTCCCCTGCAATAAGTCAAATATCAATAGCATGAGGCTCAAATACAAAGCTGAAGCTCATCAAAATGCAGCTTAACTGTAAAACTGCTGCTTACAAGGCCTATAGGACATCCTTACATAACATGTTCTCAAGATGGTGACACCAGTTTCTACTGATGTCACCTTTCATATATATGGTACTAACTCAGAGACTAGCCTTAATTGATGGAAGATCAAAATGTAGTTTACTGTATGTTTTCTTCTTCTCTCAGGAATAGCAATCCCGAGGATAAAACAGATGACAAAACACTGCAGTACAAATCTATCCCACACAAAAATCAACACTCATGCTGAAACTACATGTGATTAAAATGGAGTGTGACTTAAGGGAAAGCAAACAGATAAGTTACCTATCACTGTGTGCTGAATCCAATCAATGTTAATAGTGTAAAACTGGTGTTACATTAGCATGAAACTTCCAAAGGGGAAAAGTCCAAAACTCAAAAGTATCATTTTTAACTTCAAGCTTGAATGAGTAGCCAGTAATTTCCCGATAACCCCAATTTTATGAAACAGAGGAACATTTGCTGCAAAGACCTGAGCATTCTGTGCATCCCTCTCAGCCTTCTAAAGTAAGAAAGCTGGACAATAGCTAAAACAGGGACAATCCTAAACACCACACCCACAAACTTTATTTGACAGGAAATGGTTCTGCATTTGCATGAATCCTTGAAGGGGAAGTCTGAACTAGAAGGTATGCCACAACCCACCAACCCCAGTCTTGAACAACTAGCCACTAATTCACCAGAAAAAAAACTTTCCATGAAAGTAACTTTAACATATGATGCAAAATTCTGGCTACTCCAAAATCTTTATATTTGCGAGGTATGATCAAATTAAAACTGCATGTACATCTAATGCCCTCCCACGGCTGTTACAGCAATAATGACCATTATATGTCTAGCCTCACTACATATAAAACATGTAACAGAACCTGCTTTCTGAATGCACCTCTCCTTGATTTGCCATAAGCCCTCCACCTTATGCAAAACATCCTGAAACATGGGTCAAAACTCTGGGATTCCACAGCAGTCTTACAGATGAGTGGTATGTACATAACCTCAACCAACTGGAGCCAAAAAAAATATCTATATATCTATATATATATATATATATATATATATATATATATATATATGTGTATATATACATATATATATATATATATATATATATATATATATATCAACTATCTGCTAACCTCATAACTCAAGACAGCCACCCCGACTGGATGGAAACTCAATGGTCTACCTGTACTCCAACTCAGCAGCTGGGTATACAAATGGAACTACATGACCACCATACCTCTTGACCTTTTACAGCAAACCATCTGCCAAAGCAACAGACAATGGAAAAGGTAAAACACCAAGAAAGTCTTTAAATATTGTTCATACAGACTGAGCTTGTTGATAGAGTAACAGGTTTTCACAACCTTGACCACAATTGCATACCACAGGTATGAAGCTCTAATCTCTGCTGTCTGTCAATTTCTGCCTTACTTGATGTGAAACCCCGATGTTAAGAGTAGCAGACCATATGAAGTAACTCTGACATCCTGCCAAAGTGTGTCCTTTTTTTTTGAGGAGAAAAGCTCTGTATTACTGTGAAGCCAGACAGCACTACTGATTAATGGTCATTTCCCCAATGCCAGCAATTGTGCATGCACAGCAACACATGCCTATTCCCAAGCCCATGAACAACATCCATACTGCTGAACATATAAAATTTGTTCATTCTTTTAAAGTCCCCTTTTGTCGAACCACTAACAGGCAACCCCAACAACCAACCCACGGCCAAGCACAACTGCACTCCGAAGCTTCGACGTCCGCCCACTAAAAAGGAAATAAATTGGGAGCCTCCCTGTATCAAAAACACACCTCACACAATACGCTGTCCTGCATAATCCCAAAGAAGTCCACACATCACCAGAAAATCCAGTCAAATAGGAAGCTGTCCATCAAACCATGATGAGTATTGTTACCAGAATGGCAACCATCATATAAACAGCAAAGATATACAAAGCACCCCCCTCCCTTCACTACAACAGCAGCTCAAGATGAAGCATGGAGGCATACCAAAATACAGTGCCACTAATACCAAAATAGGTACTGAGTTGTTCCCGTAAGATGTATGATGCAAGGAATCAGTAGTGAGGTGACACTATGTGAGAACTGTGACTCACTCTGAACTCCACATAATGCACAAAAGTTGAGATTGCAAAAAATCAGATTTACGCTGTGTGAAACGTGTGAAGCAGCCACCTGCATTTCCAGTTCATACACCTAGTTCCTAGGAAAACTATGGCAATGCAGTACAACACAGACCTGACTCACTGCGAGGCAAAATGTCACAGCAAACACTCTGTACATCTCAGATCCCCGACTCCTCACTACTTCATTAACTTCAACATTCAGCAGTTACCCAGTGTCTAGCAAGTCACCCGCCATGTCGCCACAAAGCAAGCACCTGAAACCCAGATGCTCAGGAACAGAAAAACAAGCAAACATCGAATCAACTATGCATGTATACACTCAGGAAGCAATATACCACCATATCACAGTGTATGCTAAGCCAAAAAGCCCAGCAACCACCTATCAAAAGAGCCCAAATTACTGTTTTTTTCTATCCTTTTCCTTCCTTTGCATGATTTCTTCACACAACTGGAAGAGTGCTGGCACTGATTCTCAACAGCACACTGGTCCAAAGAAAAAAAAAACTAAATTGCATCTTTAGAGAGACATTAAAATGGCAACGGAACACAGTCCATGTATCACCATTCTGCCCCATGTTGTTGTTCTAGCTACCCCATATGCTCTCCACATAATTTGCCCATCCCTTTCTCCCACCATTCTAACATATGGCTCCTCTACCAACTTAATAAAATTCCTTCCAAGGTTTACCTCCAGACAACAGTATCCACAGGTTGACTTGGGCATACTACCTACATGTAGTAAGTTCATGCCAAAATGTGATTCCTTACACCATTACACTTGCCTAAACCATTTTAGCCCCTCCCCACCCTCACCTCACTTCTTCCCAATCATCCCTCATTCCCATTTAACCCTTTCATACCCCTACCCTCTTAACTCCCATTAATATAGTTATCTAACCCCTTCTGATGTCCCTGAACAAATTGGCTTGTTACCAAACCTCACTTCTACTTGCTGTTGCCTAAGTTGTTGTGCTAAAAGTTTTTCTGTTGTGGAGTTGCTAAGAAAAATAGTTGGTTATTAGCAACACCTCTAAACATATTCATATGATCTAAATACCATCTTATATTCCCTTTAACATTCTGTAGTGACTCCTCTTCATGTTGTGTGAGATTAGCCTTTTTCTGCAATATTTTAACCTTTGTTAGCCCCTCAAAATAATTCCTTTTATTTCATTCCCATAGGTAATTTCACAGACCCTAGCATATAAAGGCTGACAGTGTTCATATATTTGTCAATCTTGATGCACTAATAATGATAATAATGGTTTACTATTAAAACTTTGAACATCAGAACGTAAACCGTTCAAAAATGCGGTTTACATATTCAATGTTTGGAATATTAATTAGGTTGGAATATCGGCAACCTAAATGAGACAAAGTTGAATTTGACTTCTGCAGTCCATTGTCCCCTTTGCAGCAGTACATATGGACCAGATCCATACTGCAAAGCGCTGACAGTAATGTTTTTGCAGGGGAGCAAGCCCCCCACACCCCCTGCTACTTATATATTCTAACTCTGAGATCGCACTACATTGCGGAAAAGGGTAAATCTCCAGATCCACACTGTCCCGAGATCTCAATACGAAACATTGCCAACGTATGCACCACCTTGCTTTACTTATAGTATCTCAATTAATCTGCTGCATTCAACTACTGTCTACAAAGTAATCCAATCACAGAGCACTACACCTGTAAAATATCCCAGAAATGGTAACACCAATGTCATGTACTTGAGACAATGCATATTACATATTACGCCAATGGTATAAAGGTTGACTGCATAGTGTCAAATGCTGTAATAGAGTTGGTCTTCCAGAGACAACATTTCAAATGCCTTTTAAAGGTATGTATGCATTTTTGAGGATCGCACTTTTCACTTTCACACAAGGTACTCTCGACATTAGAACAGTAAACCGATAATAATAATATTCATTTGTTAACCAGGTAGGCCTGCTGAACACATAGTCTCTTTTCAGTGATGATCCAGGCATAATATATGGTTAAATGACTTGCTTAAGGTCACACAGTAGCCAAGTGAGGGCTGGGAACCAAACCAAGCACCAAAGGAATTGCAGCTCTCAGTCTTTATCACCTGCACCAACTGGTAGTAGTAAATAATACAAGAACATGATAATGTTGTGGCAGTCATCAGTCTAATATGGGCAGAATGGAGAACAAGCATGAAATATCTGACAGTTGTACTCTTAGATATCATCCCACCAAGGCTTGTGACCACTCTATGAAGATATTGGAATGCAAACAAGCATCTCATTAGCAATCGATGCATGGCAGCTAAGCCAAAAAGGAAAACTCAGTCAAAATAGACAAAAAACACTATATTTTGAAGCAGGATCTTCATTTCAGGTTGAGAGTTTTATAGTTAATGAAAATGTGTGCTATTTTTGCCTAATTGGTCACGACAGTCAATTTCATTCAGTCTGTTTCAAAAATGGTTTTATATATGGACTGCAGTACCTTAATTGTTTTCCTTCCCTCATTGATGTTGCATCCAGTAATGTTTTGTGTGTCTATGCAGCCAAAGTGCTAAGTTCCAAATAATTATTGTCTAATTATCTTATGGTGTATTACTAAACCACAGTGATAATATTTGGTCTGAGAAACTAAATTAGGTAACATACCTATTACTAGTGTATTATTCTGTGACATATAGCGCAGAACAAATATAATAATTCCTGACTTTAATGAGAAGAAGTCTAGTCTTCTTTAGGTTCATAGTTTCATAGGTAAGTACTAGGCAATCAATCTGCAGACCATTTCAAACCTAGCCAAAAAACTCTTAAAAGTACTTATAGCCTCAAGGATGGCAAGGCAAGACAAACGAGGAGAGAATTTAAAGCTGCTGTCCAATTATCTAGATCTATCTTTAAGGTAGAAATGGTGCTTCACTGCTTGACATGTAGTGGAAGTTTGTTCAAGAGATGTGGAATACAATGGGATATGACTCTGTCATGCCAACATATCTTGTTTATTTACTGTAAAAAGTTTAACTCTTTTAATTGAGTGTTTGATATACCATTAGTTCTGCGAAGGAATAAGAAGTCAAATACGGTTGGTTCTTTCATGGCACAAAAGGCTAGACATAGATCTCCACAGAGGAATCTATAAGACACTGCATACAGAGAAAGGGCTGCTTGTCTCTCCTGATAACTAAGAATTTTATTTTATTTAACATTTGTTTATGGGAAAAGTCCAACTTGGAACAAAGCCAATTTTCAGAGGAGGCCAGTGGAGAAATGGTCTAGACGCATGTCTTTGTAATGTGGGAGGAACCCAGAGCAAACCCACACGAAAGCAGTGAGGACATGCAGACTCCACATAGAAGGCACCCCAGCCAAGAATTGAACCGTAAAACCTCATGCTGTGAGGTGACAATGCAACCAGTGCACCACTGCACCATCCACAAATTTTGAGGTCACTGATCTTTTTAGTTATAGATCTCTTAGATCTCTCAAGTTGTGTGATATGTTTAGATAAATACATGCACAAATGTGCATTATATTCAATATTGGATCTGATAATATATCAGTAAAGTTGAATTATGCCTTGTAAGGATCTAGTTGAGATGGTTTTGGAGATTACATGGGCCATATAATAGACATTTTGTGTTAATGTGGAGACACGCTAGTCAAATGATAAGGAATTATCAACAAGACTGTATGATTGGAGGGGTGCATTTGTGATATGAGTGACACTATTTTGTTTACCAAAAGAAATTATGCTACATTTTTTACATTTAATTTGAGACCATTGCCCTTGCACCAATTGTTAACATGGTCTAAGCCATGGTAGAGCAATTGTGAGTCAGTTGAAAACTGAATAACAACACCCAGTTAACAAGATATTTCAATCTTAGTTAACCATAGGCCAGCAGTCCTGGCCTGAAGATTTGAGGAATATATGCCAAATTGGTGAGGGCCAAAAACTAAGCCCTGTGGTAAAGCACTAGTAACTTTTTTTGCTTTCAGAAATGGCACCTGCTACTCTAACCACATGTATTTTGTCAGACCACCAGTTGGCTATCCATCGTATAATATAAGATTTATATTCAGATTTACAAGTATATCGGTAATCCATGGGGATAGCATCAAAGGTCATTGCCAGGTCTAGACATGCACTGCATAACCACTTACCAGTGCTTCATTCAGTTTTTCAAAGAAATTAAAGAGGACAAAGAAGCACAATCTTCCATTGATAAAGCCAAACTGATGAAGGCCCAGATTTAAGAGATTTTCAATGTCCAGATTCAGGAAGTCTAAGATAATGTTGCTCATTGTTCTACATATGAGGCTAATAGGACTAATGGGTCCATAGTTACCATGGTCTATGGTTGGATCACCCTTGTGTAATGCAATATAGTGACTGGTTTCAGGATTGTAACCAGTGGAAAGGCTTAGATTAAAGAGTTTAAGTAGGGGTTCAGACAGACCATATTTGGCAGCCTGGTATGTTGTGAAATCATGTATTTTAAATTAATGCATGACTAATTTTTAAATTAATTCTGCTTTAGCATAACCCACAGTAAGATCACTCTTCTCTTAGAAAATACATGCAAATTGATAATGTTTATTTCTTGGTTTAATTTTTAAAATGATGAATTGTTTGGGCTATGACTGACTTTCTACTAAGATAATATTAGTTAGACATGCACAAGTCTGGCTAACTTTGCCTTACCATAGCAATGTATACTTATCTTCAGTAGATGACGTTCTGTTGTATATATAAATCATCTGGTAATAAAGTTTTATTTATTTATTTATTTATTTTACATTTGTTGACCGGGATAGTCTGACTGGATGCATGTCCATTTCAGCGGAGGCCAGGGGAGAAAAGCTCCAAGAGTAAGCATATACAGCATTACATAATACCAGCATTACATATTACAAACAGACTATTTACAGATATTACATAAGTAAGCAAGTTAAACAAGTTCCACAGGTTACAGTTAATCCTGAGCACAAGTCAGGATTAAATTAAATTACACAGTAAACTGGTTAACAGATTTTTACACATTCTAGAGAGAGTTAGCCAGGCTTGATACAGTGACATAGCCAGTTAAGTGACAAATGTTGTTTGAGTCTAGTTTTAGAAACACCAAATACGAGACCCTTGTCGGCAAAAACACAGCTCCAAAAAGTCTTTTTTTTTTTTTTTTTTTTTTTTTGAACGCAATTTTATTAGTAAAAACAGCAAAGCGTTTTCACCACAGAATTCTGTGGCTTCCTCAGAGATAATGACACCATGGAAAAAACACTCCACAGAAATATTAAAAATCAGGAAGTGACATCTTACAATTTCCTGAAGTCAGGTGGTATTACATGCTATGATCAGATATAATAGCGCAGGTACACCTGCACACAGACCATCCAAGAAATCATATGTGTAAAAACCTCCTGCCAAATAAAAGGTATACACATTCGGTCTAATAAGAACAACAAAATACTACACTTAGTGATAAAATGGTTAGTACAATAAAAACCATTAAAAATTATTAAATTATTTTTAAATCATTGATCAACAGACCAGCACTCACTCAGATTAATATATATCAAAGAAATGCAACAATGCCTTTTTCTTCTACGGCACAAAGAAATGTTATAATCACACAGCAATGCTACAATGCCAATCATTAGCATTATGAAAAAAATATATAAATGTGTCAACAAGTTATAAGTTCTTATGAATAACCTCGTTGTTGCCTAAATGTACCTATCTAAGGTAACTCCTTAATTTCAACACAGGGGTAATATTGCAGTTGTTATTAAGCCCAGGATGTCTAAACGCATCCAACCGCAACTGCCATTCTAATTCTCGATTCTCCAAAATTAATGAAAATGGGCCACCCCTGATTTTCAATGGTACATGGTCTATGGCCATGAAATGGAATCCATGACCCGGATTCAAGCCAATATGCTTTGCCAATGCGTTGTCACTCTTGCCGTTCTTTATGGCATACATGTGTTCATACATTCGATCACGGACCCTGCGGTCCGTCTTTCCGATGTAGAACGCTTGGCAACAGTCACACATGGCTATGTATATGATGGATTTGCTCTCACAGTTCAAAGGGAAACGAATAAGATATTTTTTGTCCCTGACCGTAAATGTTTCACCTGTTCTAACCTTGTTACAAAACTTACAAAAACCGCATGGGTACATCCCTCTCTTTTTGTTGAATGTATATTGGGACATATCCCTTTGTAGCATTTCCTTAAGGTTGTTAGCTCTTCTAAAGATAAACCTAGGTACGCTACCCAGTTTTTCAGCCAAAAAAGTATTAGAAGTTATGAAATGCCAGTTCTTATGTATTATGGCTAAAATCCCTTTGGAGTTTTTGCTAAAGGTGGTAATGAAATTCAACGAGAAGTCACATTCTTCACCTAGAGATGTTATCTTAACTATGTCACAAGTGCTAGAATTCAAACCAGCAGGTCCAACATTATTGATGGACCCAGTCTGTGTGAAACCTGACTGGGCTAGTAAAGGTTTGTAAAAACCACTAAGTCTTTTACTAGAAACTTCCTCAATCAAGTCAGATAACATTCGGTCAGGGTACCCTCGGTTTTTAAACATTTCCCTCAATAATTCACATTCTTTAGTGAAGTCAATCATAGTACTGCACATTCTCCCTGCCCTCACCAGTTGTCCTTTTACAATGGACCGTTTCTGTTGGTACGGGTGGAAACTGGAAAAGTGCAGGAAAGAATTGCAGTACGTAGATTTTCTAAACACTGTTGACGTCAAGTTGTCACATCTAAGATCCTTTACTAACTTGACATCAAGATAGTCTATCTCAGAAACTGAGAAATTGAACGTGAATTTTAAAAACTCCGTTGTTGAATTCAAAACTTCAACGAAAGCTGCAGCATCAAGTTTTGAGCCCCTGAACAATATAAAAATATCGTCAAGGAACCTGGTGTAATACATGACAGGCTCCATCAAGCCAGGGATCTTCCTTAAAACATTGGCCTCCCAGTAGCCCATAACGTAATTAGCGACACCAGCCCCACAAGGGGAGCCCATCGCTACACCACGTTTTTGGAGAAAAAATTCGGAGAAAAAATTCCCCATTAAAGGTAAAATAGTTAAAATTATGCTACATTTTTTACATTTAATTTGAGACCATTGCCCTTGCACCAATTGTTAACATGGTCTAAGCCATGGTAGAGCAATTGTGAGTCAGTTGAAAACTGAATAACAACACCCAGTTAACAAGATATTTCAATCTTAGTTAACCATAGGCCAGCAGTCCTGGCCTGAAGATTTGAGGAATATATGCCAAATTGGTGAGGGCCAAAAACTAAGCCCTGTGGTAAAGCACTAGTAACTTTTTTGCTTTCAGAAATGGCACCTGCTACTCTAACCACATGTATTTTGTCAGACCACCAGTTGGCTATCCATCGTATAATATAAGATTTATATTCAGATTTACAAGTATATCGGTAATTCATGGGGATAGCATCAAAGGTCATTGCCAGGTCTAGACATGCACTGCATAACCACTTACCAGTGCTTCATTCAGTTTTTCAAAGAAATTAAAGAGGACAAAGAAGCACAATCTTCCATTGATAAAGCCAAACTGATGAAGGCCCAGATTTAAGAGATTTTCAATGTCCAGATTCAGGAAGTCTATGATAATGTTGCTCATTGTTCTACATATGAGGCTAATAGGACTAATGCGTCCATAGTTACTATGGTCTATGGTTGGATCACCCTTGTGTAATGCAATATAGTGACTGGTTTCAGGATTGTAACCAGTGGAAAGGCTTAGATTAAAGAGTTTAAGTAGGGGTTCAGACAGACCATATTTGGCAGCCTGGTATGTTGTGAAATCATGTATTTTAAATTAATACATGACTAATTTTTAAATTAATTCTGCTTTAGCATAACCCACAGTAAGATCACTCTTCTCTTAGAAAATACATACAAATTGATAATGTTTATTTCTTGGTTTAATTTTTAAAATGATGAATTGTTTGGGCTATGACTGACTTTCTACTAAGATAATACTAGTTAGACATGCACAAGTCTGGCTAACTTTGCCTTACCATAGCAATGTATACTTATCTTCAGTAGATGACGTTCTGTTGTATATATAAATCATCTGGTAATAAAGTTTTATTTATTTATTTATTTATTTTACATTTGTTGACCGGGATAGTCTGACTGGATGCATGTCCATTTCAGCAGAGGCCAGGGGAGAAAAGCTCCAAGGGTAAGCATATACAGCATTACATAATACCAGCATTACATATTACAAACAGACTATTTACAGAGATTACATAAGTAAGCAAGTTAAACAAGTTCTACAGGTTACAGTTAATCCTGAGCACAAGTCAGGATTAAATTAAATTACACAGTAAACTGGTTAAAAGATTTTTACACATTCTAGAGAGAGTTAGCCAGGCTTGATACAGTGACATAGCCAGTTAAGTGACAAATGTTGTTTGAGTCTAGTTTTAAATTGACCTAAGGTGGAAAGTAAGGTAATATCAGCTGGAATAGAGTTCCAGGATCTCCTTACAGAGTTTGCAAAGAGAGAATCACCGGCTGTGTTATTAATTTTGCTAGTCTGAATTAGTAGTTTGTTAGAGGATCGAAGCGGTCTAGGATTGTTATAGGGGGTGATAATATTTTTAAGTGCAGGAGTATTGTCCGGATTATAAAGGATTTTATGGGCCATAATCAGTTGGTTATACTGGATTAGGCTGGGTAGTTCAAGCCAACCAAGCTGATTTGGACTGATGCAATGATGTGTCCTAAAAGGCAGCCCAGTGGCAAACCTGGCAATGTGGTTGTAGCAAATTGAGAGTTTGTTAAGGACAGTCTTGTTCAAATTCAAGAGTAGAGGGGATGCATACAGAAGGGTTGAAAGAAGGTGAGAGCGAGCTATGGCAATTTTAGCTGGAGGGGTAAAGTGACCCTAGTTTCTTATTGATGGTTTTGATAGTTTGGTTAACATGTAGGTCAAATTTGAGATTATTGTCTATGATGACACCTAATAGTTTTGTAGATGGGTCAGGGGAGATTATTGTGCCATCATTTGATTTTATGGTAAAAGTGAAAGCGGTAGACCTACGTGTTGGTGAAAATAACAGCATTTTAGTTTTTTGGGATTTAGGATCAGTTGATGTTCAGAAAGTCAGTTTTCTATTGTATTAAAGGTGGTCTGGGTAGCTGACCATAACTTTACTGGAGATGTGGCTGAGCAAATCAGAGTAGAGTCATCAGCATATTGGATACAGCTGACTTTTGGGATGACAGTATAAAGGTCGTTAATGAAGATGGAGAACAGCAAGGACCCTAGTATAGAGCCTTGTGGTACTCCGGGGTGTTAGGTAGAAGGTTAGAGAGTTTGTTCTGCCAGAGGACGGCCTGCTGTCGACCATTCAGGTAGGATTGAAACCATTGGAGGGCTCCAGTATCTAGACAGAATGTTTGCAGGGTGTGGATTAAAAGTTGGTGATCAACCATATCGAATGCCTTGGAAAGATCCAAAAAGAGGGTTGAGGATATATAATTATTGTTGTGATTATGGTTTATGGTGTTAGTAAAGGCTAGGAGGGCTGAAGTAGTGCTGTGATGAGGACGGACGCCATGCTGAGTGTCTGCCATAAGGTGATTTTGGATTAGGTGGTGCATGAGTTGTCTATGAATACATTTTTCCATAATCTTTGCAAGTGGAGAGAGTATAGCTATTGGCCTATAATTGGAGAATTCAGTAGAGCTGCCTCCTTTGTGAAGTGGGATTACATAGGATATTTTCCAGATGGTGGGAATTTTAGCTTCTACTATGGTTCGATTGATTAGTATTGAGACAGGGTAAGCAATAGCATCAGCTGATTTTTGTAGGTACTCGACAGGGAGTTGATCAGCAGAAAGTGTAGTGGGTTTTAATTTTTTGATCAAGGTACGGATAAGTGAAGTGGCGACTGGTTGGAAGCTGAACACAAGTAGGTTTCTAGGGGTGCTACTTTCAAGGCCAGGGGAGCTAGGAGGTAGTTGGCTAGCTAGGGCTTGAATTGTCTCAGTAAAGAATTGGTTAAAACTATCAGAAACATCTTCAGGGGTTTTATCAATAGTAGTAGCAGGGATTAGGGTTGAAGTTTGTCCAGGATGTAGTAGATTATTTAAACCTGCCCAAAACTTCTGAGGGTTATTTTGATTTACTGTCTGTAAATTACAGTAGTATTGTTTTTTGTCTTGTAAAATTGATTTTTTGGTTTCTTTCCTGGATTGCCTGTATTTAATGTGATCTTGAGGGTCTTTAGAAGAACACCATAAAGCCCATGCTTTGTTTCTAAGGGTAATTTTGAGTTTAGACTCTATAGAAAGCCATGGTGCAGTTTTTGCCTTGGTTCTCTTTGAACGAACAGGTGCATGCAAATCAAGGATCTCAAGGAATTTGTTGTTAAAGTATGCTACTGCTTCCTCTAAGGGGAGGTGTTTTAGAATAGACCAATTACATGAGTTTAGTTCTTGTTGGAATTTGGCAGGGTCAAAGTTTTTATTGTTTCTAACCTTTCTGAGTAAGGGTTGTTGGGAATTAATGGTTTTGTGCTTAATTACATATGTGAGAAGGTGATCGCTTAGGCCATTAAGGAGGGTACCAGAGGTGTACAGTTGGGGGTGACTGTTTATGAGTACCCAGTCAAGTAACACGTTAGTAACATGCTGGAGAAGAAATGTGTGCACAGACTTATGTACTCATTTTTGGACTATGTATGTGATTGTATCTATTTCAAAATCTTTTCATCTATGACTCAATCTACAAAGTTAGGGGAAATATAATATAAACAGGCAATTATGTTAACCAGCATGTTTTGGGGTGGTTAGAGTTCACTGGAGAATACCCATACAGGTAGAGGGTCAACATACAATTGCTGCAATGGGAGTGATGAGCACTAAGGATAGAATAGTGAATTATGGAGCTGTAAGAAAGTGACAGAAATATTAGCAACTGAATGACTATGCTGCCATTGAGGTAAGGACTAATTATGTCATATCATAAAATGTAAGATCGACTACCATCTGATAAACTCACACTCGGATTCATGAACAGTCCATGCAAGAATAGTTTATTGTTGTACAGACTATTCCATGTAGGAATACAGCAGTAGTGTGCCCTACATATTAATGAGGGTGTCCTGCTGTATTCCTATGCCTACATGATCAGTGTAGGAGTGCAGGGGCATGTACAAGTTCTGCACGGACACTTAAACATGCCCCATGCACTCAGAAAATGCCATACAGCACTTTCAAAGAAAGAAGTAGCATAATATTAGAGCCTGGCTCTAATATTATGCATTATTTCAGTGTCCGTGGACACTGAAATGTAAAACTGAGCATGTCAGTGTCTGTGAAAGCTGAAATTAGAAAAAAAAAGGAAGCACACAATCCCTAAGAAGTAGCCCACACTGTAGATGACTGTCCCTGGAATGACCAGATCCCTACCCCACATGCCTGCAACCTGCAGATAAATATATGTAATAATTTAATATATCTTATTTATTTTTTTACAATTAAAAAGAAAGTTTAAGCAAAGCACAGCGAGTTTGCATGCTGCGGTGCTTTGCTCAGCCCAGCTTAAATGCTGTTTGAGAGTCAAATAGAATTGTGAAGGCAAAATCCTTGTTTCTGATGTAATATGGTGGTTCGAGCTCTGATTTAGCATGCAAGACATGCATGGTTCAAATCCCAGCTCAGGCCAATATATGTTATGTGTGGAAGCAGTTGCAAATGAGTTTTTATGAAAATGGAATGATATTTGTAAGTTATATATCTCACATATGGTAGTGTAGGGCTGGGAAAATGCTATATAGAAATGTAAAAAAAGTTCTACTTTTTTTTTTAAATAATTGTTTGCGGCCAGTTAAGCCTGCCGCAGCTCTGCTGAAACTAGCTAAGGATTGTTTAAGCATAAAAATATTAAGCAATCCTTAGCAATTGTAAGCTTTGCTTAGCTGGTTTAAGCCTTGCTAAGCAGATTTGCACACTGGTAAGCTCCAGTCAGGGAAGCCTACACAGTTTAAGCACCTATCGGTTTAGCCATGTTTAGTGCTGCTTAGCATTGCATAAACCCACGCAAACCCGACTACTTAAAAGTGCCTCAATCACTCCGTATCCAGCAGCCCTTCTTCTGGCCAGCAACAAAATAATCAGCCATGCTCACTCTTGACCCCAGGATGCTATACACCATAGTTACAGCAATTTACCACTAGGGCATCATAGCTGTGAGATACTAGGCTGTTTTTACAACATATCATGCAGTACAGTCAGTTTACAATAGAAAAGACACACTGTGTAATCAGGAATGATTGTTATCTACAAATACTTACATAAAAAAAATATTCACATATATAGGGAGAAAGATACGTCTGGAAATACATATATATGTATAACAATATACAGATATATTACCAAGAAATACTGACATGTAGATATATATATATATATATATATATATATATATATATATATATATATATATATGTTTGTGTGTGTGTGTGTGTGTGTGTGTGTGTGTGTGTGTTTGTGTGGGGTTATAAAAAATATGAATATATATATATATATATATATATATATATATATATATATATATATATATACATGCATATCTCTAAATGCCCATACAGACATATGCTGTTGATAAACCACCCATAACTGGGGAAGCATGCACAGTTGGATATGAAGGGACCCATGACACTCACATCTGCCCCCCATTCCAAATAATAAATAAACAGTGCGCTGCTACAAAACCATGATAGGCCATACACAATGGCCAGACATATACAGTGACCTCTAAGCAACACAACTACAATGAGTGAAGATTCAGGGAAGTAAATATTGTGGGAAGAAATAGCCAGGGATTTGTCATGGCTAGGCTTATATAGGCCCTAGGGCAGATAGCCTAGTACCAACCTATGAACCTATGAACATATAAAATAGAAACAGCCAGTAATTCACACAAGTTCATCTTACTCTGATGTCTTTGCCAAAGCCTTCAAGGAGTAAGACATTACAAGAAATACTTGCCTTAATTAGAAGAAGCAATTAACACTTAAGTACATTTAAATACACAGCCTCCAATTACACTCCTCAGTCATCCCCCTAGGGGATAAAGTATCACATTTAAAAACATACGTTGATTCTGTACATAAATATTGTTCTTTTATGACTGACCAAACTAAGAAACAGACTTTTTCCAAAGCAGCACCTTGTAACCCACTACACTTAATTACATGTATATACACAGCCTCTAATTGCACTACACATTCAACCCCCTAGGGGATAAAGTATCACATTTAAGAATTTAAACCAATTCTGTACATAACAAATCTTTTTTCATGACTACTACCCCTATGGTGAGAATTATTGAAATGCACAGCTCTAGAATTGTCTTCTTCCTCATCGGTAATATGTCTCACATGTTCTAACAGCCTAGTTTTAAAACACTTGTTACCATCCCCCACATAAAATATGTTTCATGGGCATCTAAGAGCATTCTCCATACACCAACCGCTTGAATGTACCGACTTCTACATGTTATCCACCCTTTCCCCTCAGCAGGAATGACAGAACAAAATTAATGGTAGACCCTACCTATCAACCTCCTCCTGTATGGCATCTGTACCAAGCCTGACATAATTTTGGACTGATACCCAAAGACATGGCCATACTTCAAATATTGCTGTTATACACTGAGAAAATTGCTGTTGTTACAGGGTTGGTTGTAACATATCTTTTCTGAGGGATATAAAGTCTGAAGTACAAATGGATGCTGGTATGTACTGATTGCAATCACCAGAGTATGCTACTGATTTCTCAAGGGCAACACCTGTCTGGGGAACAAACCAAACATAACAGGTAAACCTCTGGCCATTATGTAGATAGCCCTACAGTTGAGAGCTATGCAGACACAGAACTTTTTCACACTGCAACCCATGCAGAAGTAGCATGTTCAGACAAACCCTGTTAAACAAGCAGTATTCAAAACATATAACAGCAATACTCACATTCCACCCCTAAGTCTTGAATCTTCTCCACCATTTAGTTAGTTTGTCTCCACATGTCTTGTTGTAAGAGGTATTATCTCACACACCTCCAGGATCTCTCCCTCACAGGTAAGGGAAAGGGACAATGCCCACATGGAATACTCAATTATAGGAGTGTGTTGCCATGACATTGGCTATTGGAATAACTACACAGCTGCTCTGCATGCAATCAGTAACTGGGAACACCATTTGGTGCTCAGGCCATCACATGGTCATGAGCATTACCTGCAAAAGACAAGCAGCCATCTATTCAAACCACCTCTGTCATAGACAGTCTATCAATGCAAAGCTGAAGTAGTGTGAGAAAAAAATAGGAAAGTATATCAGTGAAATATCCAGAAAAAAAGGCATGCAAAACAAGTAAGCATGTAATCAAATGCTGTAGGTAGTCTGTAATAATGGAAAATAGGGATTTGAAAGCATATGTCTCAACAATATTTGCTGTACCGATGTACTGCTGAACAGCACTGATGGCATAACATGTGGAACTGTCTGTAGTGACAAGGCCAGCTACTGGGATGTTGTACATATCCATATGTCACCTGTGCATATAACTATGATACACATTTTGTCTTGTAAATATAAGACAACTATACAGAGCATGTGCAGAGTAAAGTACTGCTGCAGATGTGTGTGTTGAACTGCATGTTATATGCTGATCTCATACCATTCAACTGTCCAGTGTTCTGCACACTGACTATATGTGTGCCTCATATTTGTAGTCATTTACCCATACAATTTTGTTATGTCAGTCAAATCCTTGCCAAATCTGTAAAGAGTGACATTACAACATCCCCTGGCTTTTCCCATTCGGGATTGCCAAAGTGGATCATCTGTTGCCAGTTTTGCCTGTCCTCTGAATCCTGCTCTCTCACACCAACCACCTGAATTTCCTCTCTCACCATATCCAGAAACCTTATCTGAGGCCTTCCTCTCTTCCGCTTACCTGGCAGCTACATCCTTACCATCCTTTTCACAGTATACTCAGCACCCCTCATCAGCACAGGTCCAAACTGATGTAATGCTGCCTCTCCAACACTGTCTCATAACAGTCCAACATGGCCTGAGCCTATCATATACACATTGCTAAACATGTGCACCTGTGTCACACCCAGTGCATATCATAATATCTGTAACTCTGTTATGTGCAGCTCTGACCCCTGCCTTTTTATCAATGCTACTGTCTCCAACCCATGTAACATAGGTGGTCTCACTACCCTTTTGTAGATCTTGCATATCACATTTACTGGTACTCGTCTGTCGCATATCACTCCAGACACACTTCTCCACCCTCTTCATCCTGCCTGTACTCTCTTCTTCACCTGTCCTCCATAGTCCTCATTACTCTGAAATGTTTATCCCAATCATTTGAACACATCCACCTTTGCCAACAGTACTCCATGCATCCTCGATATTCTGCTATACTCCCTCTCATTCACACATAGGTATTCTGTCCTAGTGCTGCTGAACATCATTCCTCTCCTCTCTAGAGCATATGTCCACATCTCCAGGGTCTACAAAAGCTGTTCCCTACTCTCAGTACAGATCACAATGTCATCTACAAACAACACAGTCAACGGGGACTCCCATATGATCTTGTCTGTCAACCTGTCCAACACCATTGCAAATCAGAAAGGGCTCACAGCTGATCCCTGATGTCATCCCACCTCCACCTTAAACACACCCATCAAGCCCAATGCAGACTTCAATGCTATCACACCACCCTTGTACATATCCTGTACCATTCTTACATATATCTCTTCCACTCATGACTTTATTATACAATACCACAACTCCTGTCTAGTCACCCTGTCATATGCTTTCTGTAAGTCCAGAGAGACACAGAGCAACTCTTGACCTTCTCTATTTTTCTAAGAGCAAACGTCACATTGGTAGTGCCCTTTCCACGCATGACACTATTCCGTTGACCAGTACTCCTCACCTTCCTGCATAACCTAGCTTCCACTACCATTACCCATAACTTCATGCTGTGACTGGTCAATGTTATCCCTCTGTAGTTATAACAGCTCTGCACATCAACCTCATTATTAACACCGTACCCAAGTACTTTCTCTCTACTCCTCATGCAACCTCACACTTCCCAAGATATCAGTAAACAGTCTGGCTAACACACCACTGCCATTTCTCCTAAACAACCCCATGCTTCCACAGTTGTGTAATGTGGCCCAACAGGCTTGCCAGTATTCATCGTCTTCATAGCTATCCTTACATCCTCCTTGTTAAACCATTTCTCTTCCTGAATCACCATACCCACATCATCCAACCTTCTCTGTCTCATTCCCTTCATTCATCAGCCTCTCAACACACTCTCCTCGCTTGTGAGTGCATATACCTCATCATCCTTTATCACCCTTATCTGCTGCACATCTTTCCTAACTCAGTGCATCTGTCCAGCCAATCAGTATAATTCCTTTCATCCCTCCTTAGTGTCCAGCCTGTCATTGAACTCTTCATATGCCCATCCTCAGCCTTTGCTACCTCTCTCTTTGCCATGCACATCATCTCCTCATACTCCTGCCTACTTTCCTCATCTCACTGACAGTCCTACTCCTTCTTCCCCACCCTCTGTCTCTGTATACTGTCTAGTACTTCCTCAGTCCACCAAGTGTCCTTGTACTGCTTTCTCCATCCACATGTCACCCCAAGCACCTGTCTCCCTTACCAGCTCTGCTGTACTTAACCAGATATTCATTAGATTGTCACTGCCAACCAGTGCCTGTCTCAACTCTTCCCTGAACTCCACCTCACAATCACCCTTTTCCAGTTCACACCATTTGATCATTGGTGCTGTCCCCACACTCCTCCTCCTCTCCATTACCAACATCATCTCACATACCAACATTCTCTGCTGCCTAAATACACTTTCCCCTGTCACCACTTTACAGTCTCCAATCTCCTTCAAACTGGCCATCCTACGTTGGATATATTCCACCTGTGTGCATCGTATTCCACTCTTGTATGTCACCCTATACTCCTCCCTCATGTTATAGTGCATATTCACCACAGCCATGTCCATCCTTTTTGCAAAATCCACTACCATCTCACTGTCTCCACTCCATTTAACACCATACATACCCATTGTCAAAGAAAATACTTCAAAAGACCAAAAGCATAAGGTTCAGTTCAGGTATCTTTATTCTTGTGCAAGGAGACAAAAAATGCAGTTACAGAGTTTGTCTGACTAAAATCAGGGAGTGTCACAATTATTATACCTTTTTTTCAAGGCATTGCTCACTATGGCTGACGTAGCAGACCACCAGTTCACAATTCTGTTACTTTACAGATGTTTCTCACATTTCTAGCTGACTCTTCAAAGTTTAAAAAAGATTTTTCAGTAAACAGGATGGCCTTGACGACCACCGGTCAGTTATAACTTTCTTGCTATGTGATGTTACAAGTGTAGGTACTATGGCTAATTCAAGCACAATGAAGTACAGATTTATGAAGCAGTTCATTGTTTATAGTATCTAACTTTCTTGCAGCTTGTGTACTTTTTCATTAGCACGAACAGAGCTTATTGTCCATAATGAATGGATTTACAGAAATTATTATTATTCTCCATTTAATTTCCTGACCTAGCAGAAAATCACCTGCTTTCCAGTACATTTCCAAAGCATAAACATTTATTTTGCTGTGCTAGCAAACTTGGTCAGAGTGCATCTTGCAGTGTCAGAAAGCACAATTTCAGAAAAGCATGTTTTCAGTTTCAAATAGAACTAATGCTGCATATAGAATAAAAATGTGTTAATCTTCCCTTATTTAAAATAAGCATTACACACATATGTTAATACATATTTTTCTAACACCCATCAATTCCTCATCCCCTCTGCTCCCTTCACCAACATGCCCATTGACATCTTCTGTATTGACCAGTCTGTCACCCTTGGGTACAGTCATCACCACATCATCCAGCTGATGTCACATTTCTATTTCTCATCCATCACACAATCAACTTGAATAGCATATGGACTACCACCAGTCATCATTACACCACAACTTACAGCTTCAGAAACATCACTCTATCAAACACTTATGTCATCCTCCAAAAACACTCTTGGCATACTGTTCCAGTCCACACCTTGAAAGCACAATTGTGACCTGCCTACCCTACACCCAGCCATAATCCCCTTCCATGTGGTGTCTTGCACATACACAAGATATCAACCATCCCCTGGCCATCATATCAGCTAGCCTGGTCCCTATACCACTCATACTGCCAACATTAACAATTCTTACCCTCAATACCACCCTCAGAGCCTTTCCCCTCTCTTCCTGCCATATGACTGTTGGACATCCTCTAGGGATGCCTGACAGTGCAAAGGGTACTGTGCTATTGAATGACTCAAATATGTTACAGCAATATTGAGACACTGTCACTGATTTTGTCCCATTGCACCCATGTATGCATGGCATCCTACAGATGTCCTGCTGTAACAGGTTGAAAGGGATGACTGCACAGCAAGAGTGTGAATTTAGTGTGCCATACTGACATAGAACAGACATGTATGTGAGGTATTAGTTATGCACATGTCAGTATGAGTAGGTGTATGTGTCCACCTCATAAAAACAGACATGGGATGCAAAATGTCAGGTAAAACAGCTGTACATGTTGTGCACATGTGTAATCTTAGTTACTGTGCACCCAAAAGAGTGACATTTCTACAGTTACTGGTTGTTGCATTGCCCTGACACAGCCATGATTAGTACAATCAGCATGATTATCATTACTAAATTGGAGAGGTGTCCAACTGTGTTATGACTTTGTGGCCATGCCCACTACAAACAACTGATTGAACACATACATGTCTGTATGGACTCAGCAATACCTTACTTGTCATACCTGCCTCCACCAACTTAGTGTAATCCCCTTTGCTGGAGAGCAGCATTACACAAACCACAGACTTGGTCCTTATAGTAGCTGTACAGGGCAAAGTAGGGGCAGAAACAAACCAAGCATCAAGTCAGCCATTGTCTGAACAAGCATATAAGGTCACAGGTGGATTACTGTAAGGTCAACTATGAGTACAAATTGGAGACATCCACCAGGGACAATCACAAGGCCATCTTCCCATATGTTTGCAATCTCAGAGGCAACATACCAGCCCAACCTGGAAAAATATAAACTGCAAGGAACCACCATGAAGCGTAAATAAAATTCACAGTTTAATGGAGAAACGAGCGCTTTCACGCACACTCAGGTGCGCTTCATCAGGTTAACATTTAAACAGTAAAGCCATTCCTTTATATATAAAAAGGTCTTCAATTAGTCAATCAAATAAAACAATTATTATACAATTAAAACCAAGGCAATTTCAAGTTAAAGAAACAGAAATCACTTAAATAGTCAAACATCAAATTTTGAACATACTACACATAGGAATGTATAATCTTGTCACCAATAAAATGTGTAGAGATGTTAATCGCGAGTCAAACAAGAATTTCATTATTTATTTAAACTTGCCTGCAAGTTTTTACTAAACTATGTGACAATTTTAGTCAAGCAATAAGTTCAGCACAAATTCATATAACAATAAAATCAAGTTAAAACATTCATCTCATTCTGTCGCTCATTAGTCAAATGCCTTAACACTGAATGTTGGAACTTGGTGAAACATCAAAATCCAAGATCTACATATATTCGCCGTATTCAGTTAGGCCACAAGATAGTAAATACGTTGACACTGTATCTCATACTTAGAATCCACACAATAAGTATAGCATAAAGCTCGCACTATTTCATTGTTGAATCTATAATTATAACTAAGTAATAATACTGTTATATAAATGAATATAGCGATGTATTAAGCATATTCAAACAAATCATATATATAGTACAGGTTATTTGCAACCAAGCCAAGTACGAGGAGACATTAGTAATTCATAACAACAATGAGATATGGTGAAATATAAAAAGACATGAGTCAGAATGTAAACTCATCCACCATCTGAACGGTATAATCTGCTCCCGTTCAAGTAATAAACACTACGGCTAGAATTGAATAAAAACATACTATCTATATAAATATATGATCATTTTATCATATATAGACATGAATATTAACATCTGTAGTGATATATATGGTTAAGATACAACCACATGTTCCTACGTGGTAATCATAGCCATAAGTTAAAACTGTAAGCGTATGTTATAAAATATATGTATGGCTCATGACGAAATGAAACCTAAGTCATAGGCTGGCTAGTATGATGGAAACAAGCATGTAATGAATAAATAAGTAAATAAATAAATAAATAAATAAATGGGTGGGTTATAGTTAAAACATTCTAAACAGACATGGGATGCAAAATATCAGGATGTTGTACACATGTGTAATCATAGTTACTGTGCACCCAAAAGAGTGACATTTCTACAGTTACTGGTTGTTGCATTGCCCTGACACAGCCATGATTAGTACAATCAGCATGATTATCATTACTACATTGGAGAGGTGTCCAACTGTGTTATGACTTTGTGGCCATGCCCACTACAAACAACTGATTGAACACATACATGTCTGTATGGACTCAGCAATACCTTACTTGTCATACCTGCCTCCACCAACTTAGTGTAATCCCCTTTGCTGGAGAGCAGCATTACACAAACCACAGACTTGGTCCTTATAGTAGCTGTACAGGGCAAAGTAGGGGCAGAAACAAACTAAGCATCACGTCAGCCATTGTCTGAACAAGCATATAAGGTCACAGGTGGATTACTGTAAGGTCAACTATGAGTACAAATTGGAGACATCCACCAGGGACAATCACAAGGCCATCTTCCCATATGTTTGCAATCTCAGAGGCAACATACCAACCCAACCTGTAATGGTGTACGATCAGATCATATACACACACAATATAGCTACAGGCAACCTAATGCAGATAGGTTAGGGCAAACAACCCCCCCCCCCGGCTCAGCATCACTATAGGTGGATATGTACTGCACCCACACCCCTCCCCGCATCACCAGTGAGCAGCTACATATTGTCTACTGAAAAGCAACAAATGTACGTATCCATGGGATGTCATATCATCCCTGTCTGCATCCTACATGAACTCAGGCATGTGCTCCCAGCTGCATTATACACTGTAGTCACACCAAGCCGCAGAACCAGCCATACACCATCCACATGGAAGATGGCTAACGTCATCCATTTACACAGACCTGAATGAGGAATGACAGATTATGCAAACAACTTGCCCTCACTGCTGGCAATATGACTCATCAGGACTAGGACCGCAATGCAAGCTGATACTGTGCTGATAGATTACAGGGGTATGCTGTGGTTGTGAGTGGTGACTACTGGTATGGTTGTGAGAGTTGGCTACTGGTATTCAAGGTAAATGTGCAGGCACTGGAGATGCTGTTGCCAAATGTATGGAGTCCTGTGATGTGTTCCCCTGTCACTGTCTACCAGGTGCAATGTCTCATCACTGGAGGGAGACCTTTTCACCAGCAGAATGCAACCTGACAATGGAAGCCATAATACGCAACCACACAGTACTGTCTGGCCAAAGCCAGCAACATCTGCAGGAGAGGACCACCCTGTGGGATGACCCTGTCCACAGGGTATATTAGGTGGCCTGCACACACGTACATATGAGCAGGTGCGGCATCATGCCACCGACCTCATATGCCATGCCTGGCAAAGGACTGCTGCCATGGCCAGGAACCTCACAACCACAGATGGGAGCCCAGCCATGCAGCCCCCACTGACACCAAAGGAGGAGTTCCTTGTCAAGCTAGGGCCACCCATCGCAATACAAAACCACGGTACAAAGCCCCATTTGCTGGAGGTGGGTGGCACCCACACAATGGACAAGGAGCATGCAGGTAAGGTCCGAGTGGGGATTAGTAGACTACTGTATGAAATATACTTGCATCTGTACAGTATCGACATGCATGTGCCAGGTCAGATTGTAGTTATGGAATGGGATTTCTAATGCACAGAAGTGTAAATCTATGGTGGACAGCAAATTGTGTAGTATTGAGTATTGTACTGTAAATGTGCAGACAAGTTGCATCCATTCTTTACCAAGGGCACATGTGAGTCTGCTGACAATACCTCTCTCCCACAACTACATAGGTCACTCTGTCTCATATGTTCTTCATATAGGACAGCAGCCTTTAGCTGGTGAGTATGGAATTGTTCAGTTGTGCTTTGGCAATACCCCAGGCATGTGGAGGGCATGCAAGTTACCATGCACACAACTATGACTAATAGCCATATTGATTTATGTGCATGTTCACTTGTGGTGTTAATTGTATTGCATCACAGTGGTCACCACAGGGGCCTATCTGAAAAGAATGTAACATTCCTGTAGCATACCTCACAACCTGTCAGTGCAAGATGTCTGGACAGACACCGGCAACATGTGTTGGACAAACTGACTAAGGTAGGTACATGTATGAAACATTACTGCTATACAGTGGATATGAAATGTATACATGCACCTGTTAAGATGCCATTTGTTTCTGATATATACTGATTGAGACCAGAGTATGTCTGTCCACACCTTTTCCAACCTTTAATGTAACCCGTGACATGAATAATTCACTTGTAAAACCAAGCAATTGGACTCGTATTGCACCTACAAGCCTGGACAAGTATGAGGGTAACAGATGTTATATCAGTATGCTGTTTCTTTCAGGTATGATAACTGATGCTGCCATATGTGTCAGTACACTCACTGTGGCCTATTTGGCAACTATATCACATACATAGGTATTGTTAAGGAAAACAGAGCACTAATAGGTTCCAAACACCTGGATGTTCCAGACACATCTGGACAGGGGACTGGTATGGCCTGTACAATGGTTTCACATGCTGCATGTGAGGCCGATGCCATTACCACACTATATAAAGTAATGGCATTAGGAGATGGTCATCTGCCATGTATGATATACACATCAAAATGGTAACAGCCACACAAGATATGACCCACACATACAAACACCGATATTGAGATTAGAACTCCCACCTATCTATTTATGTCTACTTTAGTGTTACACAGTTATCAGATGTGCCACGGAGTTTACACAATTTCACCTTGTCCAAAGGTACTTGTAAGGTGAATGACATCAACAGGACTACTAAATTAGGATGAGTATGATGGTACACAACTCAAAATGGTATAACCTTCACAGTACATGATTCTCTCACAAACAGTTGCCAGCACTGAGATTAGAACTCCTGCCTAGCTAGTTATTTGCATTATGGTATTACGCAGTTAGCAAATGCGCCACAGAGGCTACACAATTTCACCCTCTCCAAAGGTACTTGTAAGGTGAATGACATCAACAGGACTACTAAATTAGGATGAGTATGGTGGTACACAACTCAAAATGGTATAACCTCCACAGTACATGATTCTCAAACAAACACCTTCCAGTATTGGGATTAGAACTCCTGCCTATATAGGTATTTGTATTATAGTGTTAGCAGATGCACCATGCAGCTTATACACTTTCACCTTGTCCAAAGGTGCTTCTAATGTGAATGACAACAACAGCACTAGAAAAGTAGTGTGGGGGAAGTGTAATGGGTGGTACACAAATCAAAATGGTATAAGCCACACAGTATTTGATTCACACACACACAGTTGCCAGTATTCAGATCAGAACTCCTGCCTATCTAGTTATTTCTACTATAGTGGTACACAGTTATCAGATGAGCCACAGAGCTTATACAATTTCACTTCATCCAAAGGTACTTCAGGGGTGAATGACATCAACAGGGCTACTAAATTAGAGTAAGGAGAAGTGTAAAGGGTGGTAGACAAGTCAAAATGGTATAACCCACACAGTACATCATTCCCACACACACATATTTGCCAGTTTTGAGATTAGAACCCCTGCCTATCCAGTTATTTGTACTATAGTATTATGCAGTTACTGCATGCATTATAGAGCTTGCTGGACTTGCAACTAGCCAAAGGTGCTGATAACTACACAGCTGAGGTAAAGTATTACAGGTGGCAAGAAGTCTGCCTTCAGTTTCTCCCATGCATCTTGCTAGTTCTTTTTGTCTTGCACTTCAAATAGCATCATAGCTTTGCACTTCCACAGGTTATTGTATCAATAAGTGCATCACACCTTGGAGCCATCAGCAGTACTCATTCATCACGGAATTAGCCCGGGTACATGCTACTTATGACTACCCCTCCTGGCATGATTGAAGTGCAGTTTTCTGTGCTTTCACCCATTAACCTGGTGCACTTGTCCATTCTCAGGCACTGTTGCAACTACCTCATATACAAAGACAACTCTCTCCTCTAAACACCAAACACTCAGACCAGTGAGAGTTAGCCCTATATCACCAAATGTGGAAATATGCACTCTCTAGCAAAGACTGGCTAGCTGGTCAAGATGATGAGATCAACACCTGCACCACACCATGTGGACCACATAGCTCACCACACCACCCACTATGACAGCCCTGACATACACTGAAAAGCCACACACCCACCTTCACAGAGGCACTCAATGGACATTTACACAAGCAGCACAGACCAGCAAGACAGACACCCACCCAGATACCACGACATACCACATCACAATGGACACACATGACACCTACACAGTGTGTCCCTCAACCTAAGCTCCTAAGGCTGACCACCTTGCACAATACAGTGATCATGGGTGACTCAGTACTGTGGCACAAAAATGTCCCACTCACTATGTTGATTATGGAGGAGGTAACAGCCATCCAACACATGACCTATCCAGTCAGGCCACTCCACAACAGCTACAAGTATCACTCTGTCATCATCTATGTAGGTGTGAATGACCTGAGACACACCTCCCTGGGCTACATGACAAGAGACATGATTGAACACTCAGATTATCTGGTCCAGGCAGGTGTGACTGTAGCCCTGAGCAGTATACTGCCATCACCCAGAATTATGCTGTAGTATTATCAACAGATAATTGACTGCAATACTGGCTTACATGTTGTGTGTCATTCTCAGGGGATCCAGTATCTCTCTGCTTGGGATAGCATGATCGACTGACCTCAATGCCTTGCCGATGTCCTAAATCGTTCAGACCTGGGTTTCCAGGTACAGGGTAAGTGTCTTGCCACCCCCATAGTGCCTTATTAGTCAATGTTCCAAATCAAATTACCACCGTAACAGCTGGACATGTATGCAATCTGAGGGTCATGCTGCTCAACAGTAGACATCTAACTGTCAAGATGCAGTCACTCAAAGCATTCCTCAGAGTGGTGGGCATTGACATTTGTGCTGTAACGGAGAGGTAGTTCACAGCAGCAGACAGCAGCCCTTCACTAACAGTCTATGATGCATTCCACAGCTGTCAGCACTAAAACATGGACCACACCTCCACATGTGTTGTCTCCATATCCATAATGGATATGCACACCTCCAGACTAGTATCCCAGCATAATGCATCAGAGGTACTTCCGGTTAAATTGACTTTGCAGAATAGTGCAATCAACATCATAGCCTGCTATCTGTTCCCAGCTATGTCCCTAGACTGTCAATGCACATTCCTCAACACCCTGGCATCTATGAAGGTCCAACCCAACAGTGACATAGTAGGAGACTTCAACTATCCCTCCATCACCTGGGAAAGATAGTCAAACACCAGTACACTGGCCCAACACTTCATGGAATTCATCAGTTCCAATGTCCTGGACCAGCTCATACTGACCCCCAGTAGAGGATGCAACAACCTTGACCTGTGTTGATTACTTATATATGGGACTGTTGCTCGACCACAGTTGTCAATCCCTACCTGGTTAGATCCAAACATGATGTAATGAACATGGAGCTCAACATCTCAACCACACCCCCCACAAAGGTAATCTCTCCAATACTGACATTACAGTCATAAATACAGGGGTGGATGACTTTACTGCACCCATGATAATGGGAAATAGCTGCATGACT
This sequence comes from Protopterus annectens, assembly GCF_019279795.1. Taxonomy (NCBI): domain Eukaryota; kingdom Metazoa; phylum Chordata; order Ceratodontiformes; family Protopteridae; genus Protopterus; species Protopterus annectens. The sequence continues at coordinate 1,956,812,459 of NC_056735.1, forward strand.
GTCGCATCATACACATATGCACTGCGCAAACATGTACATAGATGCATGATACTAGCCATAGCCAACAGAACACAGGCACTGTCCTCCAAACACTGGAATCCATTGTGATGGTCCCCTGCCATTACTAAAGTGTACAACAGAAGGAGGACACTGTTGCAGAAAATGGTGGTGTCCCAAGACTGGTGAACATCTTATTACCCTCAAACACAACTTGGGATTCCTCATGGAATTACTTACAGGCAGCTATGACGGCAGATTTGCAGCAGACACTGATGACAATCACAAAAGCCTTTGATAGTTATATCAACACCCTTGACAGCAATAACCACAGGTGCTCTGAGTTACTGCACAATGCTGATTCCTATCCTGACACATCAGATGTTAGCCACAGTCTTGCCAACACATTCAGTACGAGCTTTACCCCTCTCTCCCCCCAAGGGGACAATCACAATGGAAGATGAATTCCAGGCACCCAGCATTACTGCAGGCCAGGTTAGACCTGCATTGTCTGCAGGCAAGGATACAGCTTCCATGGGACCCCAACATATCAGTGGCTGTGTTCTACATGACAAACAAAGAGACCTGGCACCACATCTGTGTGCCCTATTCAGTCACAGCCTCACCTCAGGCTTTGTCCTTCCAAAACAGCACACTGCTACAGTCATCCCTCTCTATAAAGGGGTAGCATCTACAGACCCTGGGGATTATTTGGCCCTTAGCCTGACAAGTCTACTATGTATGGGTATGGACGCATCATCAGGGACCTGATTGACCAAAATATGGGTGAACTCCTATCTCTGGACCCCACACAGTTTGTCTTTGTGAATGGCAGATCATGCGTGCTCAACCTGGTTAACGTCTTTCAGTGAGTCACCAGGGCTGTGTATGATGGTAAGGCACTGCATACAGCCTACCTCAAACTGGCCAAGGCTTCTGATACCATTCCTTAGTCAGGGATTATTGGTAAACACAACAAACTAGCCATCAACCCCTATATCAGTGAGTGGTTTGCAAATTGGTTCACAGAACACACAGTGTGTCAGTGGCAAACTCCAAGTCAGACTTGCAAGCAGTCACAAGTGGAGTCCCACAGGGATCAGTACTGGATAGTGTCCTGTCCAGCATCTACTTCTCAGGAGTCCAGCCCAATACAGAGGAACTCTGGCTGACCAAGTTCACAGAGGACTGCAAGCTGGGAGCTATCATGAACTCCACAAGTGATGTAGACATCCTACAGAGAGGCCTCATTGAGACCAATGAGCGGTGTGGACATCATGGCCAGAAGCTTAATACCACAAAACGCATCATCATCCCCTCTGGTAAAACACTCAGTTCCCAGTATGTTCCACATCAATGGGAGCCCAATGAACACTGTAGGCATTATAAGAGATCTAGGGACACAGGTTGGCAGCAACTTCTCTTCAAGCACCACATTGCCACTGTGGTCAGAAAGTCCTTCTATATGGCACATTGCATTACCAAGAGTTTTGCATCCAGGAAGACAGAGGTAATGATCTTTGTCTACTATTCCCTCATTAGACCACTTCCTCAAGTATTATGGCCCATTTGCCATGTACCTCACTAGATACCTGCTACAGAAGCCACAGAAGCACCTCACAAAGGGGTTCCTAGACATTAAGCACACATCTTACACAGACAGACTCAGAAGACCCAAGCTATTCTCAGTGTCATATCACCTAATTAGCAACTATCTGTGCTTGACTTACAAAGCCATGTCTGACCCAGCTGGTTTAGAAATGCTACATATAAATCCATCCACACCACACACTGTAGAGACCTGTACCTCAGTACCACAATCACCACAACATGCTGTTGGGACAGGTCCCTCACCAAGGGACTGCACATGCCCTGGAAAACACTTCCCATACATGTCATGCAGAGCACCTAGCTGACCCTGTTCCAGAGAAATCTTGATGAGTGGATGAGTAATAGACAGTTCAACCTAAGGATCACTGCAGTGGCTATACTTGATACAGGCACTGGGACGTAACATCAGGTGACACAATGGCAGGGCCCTTCTATGTGCCAGGCTTGTTAAGGCTCCTGGGGCATTACCTACTACACACTTGTGAACCTATAAAGGGAATGACATCAGCAGGACTGTTAAAGTAGTGCAGTGGGTGTTAAACTTATCAAAATACTTTGTCCTACAAACAGGCACACACACACATTTGCCAGATGTAAGAGTAGAACCCCTACCTAACTAGTGATATGTACCATAGTGTTATGCAGTTACTGCACATGCTACAGAGCTTACTAGGCTGAGAGCTGGCCAAAGGTGCTGATATGGGGAATGACATCAGCAGGACTGATAAAGTAGGGCAGTGGGTGGGAAACATATCAAACTACTTCTACTTAAAAACATAGATACTCACACACACACATTTTCTGGATACAAGAGTAGAACCCCCTGCCAAACTAGTTATTTGTACTACAGAGTTAAGCATTTATCACATGCATTACTGAGCTTACAGGGCTGACAGCTGGCCAAGGTTGCTGATAAGGAAATGACATCATCTGGACTGATAAGGTGGGGCACTTTGAAGTGTCATGGGTGGGAATGGCATAAAACTGTTTCACCTATAAACAAACACACGACTCCCTCCGTCATGCACACACAACTGTCACACACAAACGCACACACACTTTTATATTTGCCTCTATTGGATTAGAACTCCTATCTAATTAGTTATTTGTACTATCATGTTATGCAGTTATCACACATGCCACAGAGCTTATGGGGCTAAAGTCTGATGGAATGGACTTCTAAGATGACTGATATCTGCAGGACTGCTAAAGTAGGGAAAGGGGAAGTGTACTGGGTTTGAATAGACCCACCAGCTTTTAGTACACACACACACACACACACACACACACACACACACACACACACACACACACACACACACACACACACACACACACACACACAATCACACACGCACTTTTACATTTGTCAGGACTGAGATTAGAATTCCTACCTAACTAGTTATTTGCACTACTGTGTTATACAGTTATCACACATGCCACAGAGCTCATGTGGCTGAGCCTAACAAAAGTGACTTCTATGGTGACAGACATCTTCAGGACTGCTACGTTGGGGCAATGAAAAGTACACTGGGTTGGGAAGTCCTGTTCATTCCTAGATCCTACTGACATTTCTCTAAGTGTATGAGCATGCCCAGTCTGTCCTTCTATAGTACCTGTGGGACTCCATTCCAGAGATTGTTGTACTCCAGTCCAGTTTGTTTTGTGCTACAGCTATACCTCTCAACCTGTTGGTGCAGGCTATCTGGAGATAGCCTATCAAAATGTGGGGACAATGAGCCATACAATGATTGTGACAATTTCTCTAAGTAATGTATGGGTTGCTAGGGTTACAGGGCTTGTTTTAGCAGACATCTGTCATATATCCCATTTGACACTGTCATATATTATTTCAGTACCTGGTGACATACCTTCTCAAATCATCACAGTGATTTACCAGAGGAATATAAGATGGATGATGCACAAGCAAGGTTTATGGGCCAAATGCTACTCATGCTTGCACAATCCAGCCTGTTGAGGGGTGTGCCTGCTGGTGCTGTGGAAATGGTCCAGCATCTTGGTGATAAATTACAATAGTGTAATCCATGTGCATTTATGTTCTGGCCTGGTCTGATTTCCAGTCCACAGTGTGGTAATATAAGTCAGACATTATCAGGGTGGCAGGTGGACTCCAGATAGATTTGTAGGGAATAGGATATGTGGAGGGGGGGTGTCCTGGAAAGATATGTTTGCCTATAGCTACCAGTACTTTGTACTGGGCTCTCCTCAATGGTTGACTGCACTTGGAGGGTCTTGTGTGAGTCAGACTGTTTGACTAGCCTGGAGGTGTGTGCTTGTCACACATATATGTATGGCCCACCTCATCTTGCTTGGATGGCCACATGTTGGGGTCAGGATGTTGCATAGGATGAGTGATCAGGGAGGGGTGTATTACTCTCCATGGCTGTGGCCCAGGGTTCTGTTGGTGCAGACATGTCACCTTCTTCCAGGGTTAGGCCTGCCTGCAGTGAGTGCATTCCCATGTTTAAACTCCTAGCCCTGCCTGTCGACTGTACAGAGTATCACAGAATGTCCATATCCATGACTCATATATCATGTTGGTTTTGGAAGTCACTCAGGGTTGAAGTCAGACATTACTGACAGTTGACATTGCAGTTTCAGACTTCAAACCCATCAGACATTCCATGCTACTACAAATTATTACATCAACTTTATAACATTGTTAGAGCAGTATTTCACAGGTGTCCTTCTCTTTGGACCTTCATCACCCAATTATTCATGACTTTGTCCCGATTTCTGGCTCCCTGAGGCTGGCAGATTTTCTCCTAGCAGTTGTCAGCATGGCCGGTCTTTGCATTTTGTGGACTATGTTATGTTGGTGTTATGGACCCCATGACACTCCCTAAAGGGCACTGTGGCTGAGGCATAGGCATTTGCCAGAGGCTTGTAGGTCAGGTCTGACAGATGCAGGCCAGCTGTACCAGGGTAGTGCATTCAGATGATCAAATGTTCCCAGGCTGCCAGCAGAAGACACCTTTGGGATGGTATCAGTAAGGTGACTGTGGGTGTTACTGACAATTGCTTTCTGGCACTATTGTGCCATCACTCTGGGTGATAGCTGGATGCTTCTTAAGTCTAGGAACATGTTACGCATTTCTATGAAACTATGGGGGGGGGTAACATGACTGTACAAAATACACATCTGCACAGACTGTGTTGATATTTGCATAACATTTTGGTCCCATATAACATAGTGTTGTGCCCTATATTTCAGACTACAGGCATGACAGTATCAACCACAGGTCAGATTGTTCTGGCATAGATATTTGTAGTTTCAGACTTCTTACCTTTCAAAGCCATACTGCCACTGCCAGACCTGCTGTGATATCACTGTGTAAAAGTCTGTGGGTGGGGATTTCATGGATGTCACCATGTGGGGACCTTTGTCAGGCATTTCGGTATGGTTGTCTACAGCTGATCTGCTCTGTGGGGTTGGTAGTGGGTATGGGGCCCCCACTTTGACATCCATGAAAGTGACCTATGACCCCCCCCCCAGTTATTTGGCTCACCACATATACTGCAGTGGTATTTGTTGACTAGGGTGTTACTGCATGGTATCAGTAGGGAAGTACTTGGGATACACATCCTGCTGTCCCACAGAGCTGTCAGATGTCTGCTGCTATCCCAGTTAGTCACTCCATTCCCATACATGCTTGATCAATACCATAGATATGCTGTCAGAAAATTCCACTCCATTAGTTTAATTTGTTACAGAGACTGGCTTACCTTGTACCTACAGCTGTTGTGAGGGTGTTACATTAGGACTGACTATGATGGATGCACACAATACACTGCCTATACATGGTCAGGTATCAGTGGTGTGATGTTTGGCATCCATTTTACTGTGTGTGCGAGTCAGACAGAGAGAGAAAAATCAATCCCTGGGGCCCTACAGTGTCAGTGTATGTGCTATGCTTTGCCTCTTTGCCAAGGCCAGGGCATACTGGGCACACCTCCATCTGCCTACAGAGGCAGGCTCAAGATGATCCTCCTCCAAGTCCCTCTGTGCTTGTGGAGACCTTGGCAATGTTGGGGGGGCTGTGTGGCCCTTCCCCATTTTTTTCCTGGTGCAGCTGTTTCTGCGGGATCATATTGTGAAGCATAGCACATACTATGACCATGTGGCTGGAGATTACTGCAAGGATCCACTGGATATGTCAAGGCAGCAGAACTGGGACTTGAGAATCCCAAACACATGCTCTGTAATGATTCTGGTTTGTGTGTGTGCCTCATTATGGCATTCTTGTGTGGGTGTGTGCATTTCTGATGGGTGTCAGCATCCACCGCTCCAGTGTGTAGCCAGCATCCCCCACTAAATGGAAATATGGGATGTCCCCCCTTCAAACCACTGATACAGCTGTGAGGAATGCCAGATGTGGGAGTTGTAATAGCTGCCAGGGCAGCCAATGCACACATTCATGATAATGCCCTGGGCATCACACACAACCTGGCAGTTGATGGAGTGGAACCCCTTGCGGTTTATGTAGACCCTACCTCGGTCAGCAGGTGGTGCTTTGATGTGGATATGCATGCAGTCTATGGCACCCAGTACCTCTGGGTAGTCTGCTACACGGTGGAAGAGATGCATATTGTGGGTCCTCTTCCCATGGGTGGTCAGGAATTTAATGTGCTCCTCGGCATGTGGTCGAAAGGGCATCCAGGAACAGATGGAGTATCCTGGACACAGATACCTGTGAGACCCCCATGATATCCCCAGTCGGTCTTTGGAAAGTACCTGTAGCTAGTATTCTTAGAGCTACACATACCTCGGTAGCCACTGGGAAGGGTTCCCCTCTGTTTGTTCTGGATGCGAGATGAGGCCAGCACAGCTCCACAATTTGCTGCAGTATGTCCCTGTCCACCCTGTAGTGCTCTACTATCTCCAGATCATGTAGCCCCTGATAGGTTACCCTGGGGTTGAACACTCTTCTCCTCCTCCTCAAAGTCTGGGGCAGTTGTCAGCATTGTCCTCTTCACCACCCTCAGCCTCTTGCACATACTGATGTATGAGGGTGACAGCAGCCCCTAACATTTTGTTAGTTTTGTCAGGTAAAATTTCCCCATCATTGTACACAGGTGGTGTAGGGTTTGTGGGAAAAAACAGACTGAAAAGTGTTTGCATAGTTTATAGCAGTGTACTACAGATGCTGCTGCCTGTGTGATTGGCTGAGTATGATACATTCCACCTGCCAACTCTATTAATTGTATTTGAGTGCCTCTATTCTATTTCCCTTTTTTCTCTTGTTCCAGTTGCCATTTCCTGTATTTTTTTTTTTGTGGTTTAAATTCCTGTGCGCACCGTGCAAACCCATTTAGGCAAAGTAAACAAGGCTATACAGCCTCAGACACACACCCCTTGCTTACATATACATAGTACTGCCATTTCTTGTGTTTTTTTTTTTTTTTTTTGTTTAAGACCTGGTGCGTGCCACGCACACATGTTCAGCTGGAATAAACAATGTTATACAGCTTCAGACACACACCCTTGCTTAGCTGGGCTTAGCTAAGTTCAAACCCAGGCAACAGTGCTCCAATGTGCTTACAGCAAGCATGACACATCCCCTTTTCATGTTAGTTGCTCCTCCTGCCTACACAATCCTGTTATAGCATCTACATGGGTAGTTGCAGGTTTTGGACTTAGAATATTTGGTGATTCAGTAAATTTCCCCTCATTTGCATAGCCCACTGCCTTAGCCCATAGATACTGCACTGACATGGAGCCTTTCTACTTGACAACCACACCACTGTTATCTGGTATTGTTTTGAGTCTGCATTCCATAGACTATAATGGCAAAATGCAGATTTTCTATAAACTCGGGTTTTCACGTTTTGTTTTTTTCAGCACGGTCGTGTTTGTGTGCCACTGTGCTATGCTTAAACGGCCAAGATCAGCCATAAAAATATTTTTTTATTAAAATTAAACATTTATTTATGCCAATGGCCATATATTTGGCCATTGGCATGCCTACAGATGTGAATACATTCTTTTATTTGTGCTATCATGCCTCCATTTTCTTTCTTGCAGAAATGTGTTCAGTTAGTAACTGAACACATTTCTGCACTGACACTGTTCCTGCACGGAGATCTGGTCATTTCCTGATACACTAAATTATATCATTTGCATGGTTTTCACCAGCAAATGAGGTGATTAGCATGCTGCATGGTCTTCCATACAGGAACAGTGTAGACAGGCTCGTGCACGTCGGATCACCTGTTTGCTGAATCCTCGATGGCTGAACTCCGTGCAGGAGCTGCTACACTGTTCCTTCATGGAGTGTTAGTTTTTCTGAATCCTGGGGTTAGACACTGCAGTGCAGCTGGTCTGCTGCTATATTGTATTTCCATGACAACCATGCAGGGTTATTGGCTATGACTAAATTTATTTATTTATTTATTTATTCATTGTTCTAGACTTGTCACCCAGCAGGCAAGCAGATATAGTCTTCCTCAAAGTTGCCATCTATGACATGCATCTGACATGAAATGAAAAGTATTGGAAATACTAACAACATGCATATATTTTTTGGTTATAGACATCACATGGTTATCCATCTGGTTGGGGGAGATGCAAGTGCATACCAATTTCTTAACTCTAATCAGTGCACTACTTTAAAAAGAGTCAATATTTTGAAGTCTCTGTTCAGAATCAATGAACCTGTATCCCCATCAGCTCCTGAAATCACGTCATATAAATTAAACATATCACATGTCAGCATGGCTCCAGTACTACAGATAACTCAATCTGAATAAGTTATTAGATGTCAGCTAAGTGCAAACCACAATACCTGTAGGTAGAATTTCAACATCACCAAGGATCAGAATAAGGTGCTACCATTCCAGAGACTTAACAATCCTAGGTATTAAGCTCAAAGTTTGATCCTTACTGTATATTATTTGCATTAATACAGCAAACTTTTTAAAGACTCAAAGTTACTGACTTGTCCTTGACATTGATGTCTCACTACAGCATGCATCCAACAGACAGTTTAGCAATTTCAGATATCAGGAGAAGAGCAAGCATTAGTAAAAAGTGAAATTTCATTGTCTGTTTTTATGTAGGCATTTTTCTTGGTACAAATAAGTCGTAGTGTGAATGGGGGGATGTGGTGGGCTTGTCCCTCTGTAAAAAAGTGCTTTTTTTTTCTTTCTGTTGAGTAAGGGTTGCCACTCAACATTATTTTATTCAATGAAAAGCTGTTTCACTACCATGCAGTGTGACACAGTCACACACACATACATCACAAACATGTTATATATCTTATGTCTGTCTATCTATATCTATAACTATACATGGGTCTATGACATTTTGCCAAAAATCCATTTTGACGAAAATCCTGGCTTCGGGTCCAAATCACCGAAAATCCATTTCACTGAAAATACTACTGACAGTGTATATGCCCTTTTCCCCAAATGTAGTGCATTCTAGCCCCCACCTACTCAGGTTATAAACTAATTACTTACTGTTTTAATAAGAACTGGACAATATAAAACAATACTAGACAATCTTAAACTGTACTGAGTAGGGGGGGCTACACCCCCCACACCCCCCCACTTTAATGTTCTCACTCCGAGATCTCACTACAGTTGGGGTAAAGGGCATATATACTGTCAGCAGTATTTTCGGCGATTTGGACCCTATTTCAGAATTTTTGGCAAAATGGGTTTTTGACAAAACGACATTGTTCCATATATATATATATATATATATATATATATATATATATATATATATATATATATATATATATATATATATATATATATATATATATATATATAAATCTATATATGGATCTCGGACTATTGAATGAAAGTTCAATAGTCTGAATCCAGAATCACCGAACACACTTTAACCCTGTACCCCCCCACCCCCCCTACTTAAATATTCTTACTCTGAGGTCGCACTACAGTGGGGTAAAGGGAATTTTCCCTTATCCCCACTGTAGTGCGATCCCCACAACAGGCATACTTACGTGAAAGTGCTTTTTGGTGAAAAGCACTTTTGCCCAAGTATGCCCAGCCGAATCTCTTTCGGTTATGTTGTTTTTTGGTGATCCATACGGATCCCATATATATAGATATACACACACACATATATATATATATATATATATATATATATATATTTATACCACACACATATGTATGTGTGTGTGTGTGTGTGTGTGTTTGTGTGTGTGTGTGTGTGTGTGTGTGTGTGTGTGTGTGTGTGTGTGTGTGTGTGTGTGTGTGTGTGTGTGTGTATATATACATAGGTACTGCAGAATATAAAAATGCAGCAGAGACCACCAGTCTTACAAAATAACGCAGTTTTATTAAGCAAAACCGAAAATGGAGATCTATCAGAAATAATTAATACTGCAAGACAAAACAACATATATACTGGATGGTGCAGTGGTACAGTGGTTGCATTGTCACCTCACAGCAAGATGTTCTCTGGTTCAATTTTTGGCTGGGGTGCCTTCTATGCGAAGTCTGTATGTCCTCCCTATGTTTGTGTGGGTTTCCTCCCACATTACAAAGACATGCATCTGGAGCATTTCTCCCCAGGCCTCTGCTGAAAATTGGCTTAGTTCCAAGTCAGACTTTCCTGGTAAACAAATGTTAAATAAGTAAAATAAACAAGTTAAAATGCTTATTGGTATAGTCACATATAGCACTGAAACAAGTTTCTGTGAGATTTAAAGCAGTTGTCTTTTCTCTGGATTTCCATCTTCCTCCAGGTCATAGCTGCAAAGTAAGGTGCACCAGAAAAGTAGTGCACTGTGCATAATCAGACATGCATCAACTTTACAATTTGTTTACTGGAATAGTGAACATAAGAGTGATACTGGAGAGGAGGAGATCGAATGAAAAAGCAGTATTTTTAAATCTTTGGATGTTTTACTCACAAAATGTTACCGACATGAGATATTTGCCAGTAGAAAAATAAATGCAGCAGAAGTCAGTACTGAGCCTTGCTTTATAGACGTCTTTTATACTGATGAACAGATCTGTACATAACCATGTTGAATATTCAGACCTATCAACCATTCTTCTGCTGAAATGTTTTATTTATTTTCTTATTTAATATCTGTTAATCAAGGTAAAACACTAGCACATTTAGCCCATTTTCAAAATCAGCCTTATAAAATACAAAAATAACTTTATCAAACTATAACTACAGAGTAGTACACGTCAAAGAAAAATAGATATCTAAATATAAATTATTGTGCACCAACATCTTTAGATATTGCAACTGGCTATAATGAAAGAATATAAGGTACCATATATCTGGTGTATAGAAAACAGCAATTATGAAATCAGGAAAAAGATAAGCTTGTTACAGGTTCATAGGTTCATAGGACAATCCTAGGCAATTGGCCTGGAGGCCCTTATAAGCCTAGCCAAGAATTTCACCCATGTTCCCACAAAGTCAGTACCTGTTTTCCCTGTCCAGCAGGGAACCAGGTGGGATCACAGGAGTATATTTTCTGTTTCCCATCCAGTCATCCATGTTCCTGTTAAAGAGGGCTAGTGAGGTACTCTGCTTGACATGGAGAGGAAGTCTATTCCACAGCTGGGGGAGTCATTGGGGCACAAATTTATCCTGCCAACAAGTTTTATTAATGCCACAGACCAGGTTGAGACCTTGCATGCAGGCTGCATGAGTGAAGTTTGACTTACGGATATACATCAACTCCATCAAGGCTGAGACTGAGACGGCCTTGTATACCAGACACTGGTCACCTCTGAGCAATCTGTATGAGACTGAGTAGAGGGACAGGGCTTTTAGCCTGTCTGTATAGAATAGGTGTTTTACACCCTGGGTTTTCCTGGTCAGGAGCCTCTGTGGTCTCTCCAACTGCTGCATGCACTTGGCAAGGGGCATTGTACATGAAAATGGGTCTGATAAGGGAGGAGTACAGGGATGTTATAGCCTCCTTGTTCCTGGATGAAATGCCCTTACTTATGAGGTGGGCTATGCAGAAAGACTTCCATACAACAGAGACAACATGGTGGTCAAAAGTCAGGTTGCTATCAACCTGGGTGCCCAAGTCCCTCACAACTGATTGCATGCTTAGTAAATTCTTATTAATGTGATAATTATTTGGGACACCATTTTCCCCAAAGGGGATAATGATGCATTTCTTGGCATTCAGTTTGAGGCCATGCTTCTGGCACGAGTCATTAGTTTGGTTAAGGCCCTCTTGGAGGATGTTCACATCACTAGGGGAATTTATGGCAGTGCCCAGCTTGCAGTCATCTGCAAACTTGGTCAGCCACAGACCTCTGGTTTTGGCTTGCACCTCAGAAAAGTATATCCCAAACATTAGAAGCCCAAAGACCGATCCTTGGGGTATGCCGCTTGTTATGTTTCTACAACTAGAGGTGGCTTTCACTATTTTGATTGAGTGGGTTCTGTCAGTGAGCCAGTTAGCTGCCCATCTGGTAACATATGGGTAGATGCCTAACTCAGAGAGTTTATCTATTATGCCTGAGTGTGGAATAAGTGTTGAAGGCTTTGGCTAGGTCAAGGTAGGCGATATGCACTGTCTTGCCCTCATCCATGGCTTTGGTGACTGTTTTGAAGAAGGCAATCATGTTTATCAGTCATGATCTCCCTTTGACAAAATAAAACTGTGTGGGATCAAGCATTTGGAGGTTGCCAATGTCCTTGTTTATAAGGTCCATGATAATGCATTTCATGGCTTTGCAGATCAGGCTAGTTAGGCTGATGGGCCTATAATTGCCTAGGTCAGTGGATGCTCCACCTTTGTGCAGAGGGATGACAGTGGCTGTCCTCCGTTCTGCTGGGATAAAGCTGGTGCACAGACTTTGGTTGAATAGGTTGCCTAGTGGTGCTGAGAGCTCTTGCTTGAGTTCATGTAGGACATAGCCAGAGATGTTGTTGGGTCCCACGGAGGCTGCATTTTTTGCCTTTGAGAGGGTATTAATAATCTGCTCCCTGGTGATGAGGGGAGGGGGGGGCAGGTGCTGGGGATGTCCAGGTTTACTGATGGGGGGCAGGGGGGTGACATTTTCAATGAACTTGTCTGCCAGCAAGTTGGCTATATCTATGGCATTTGTGTATGTGGTTTTCTTGACCACCAGTTCAAAGCAGATTTGGGAGTTACCTTTGAGATTGTGGACGTATGTGAAGAAGGCCTTGTGATTGGCCTTAGTGGATGTGGCCAATTTGGACTCAAAGTTAGCCTTAGAGGATTTCACCAGTGACCTTATTTCTTGTCCAAACAAAGGAGAGATTGCTTCCAACTTGGCACCTGCTCCTTCTTGGTCCTGGAAAGGATTTTTTTTTTCTTTTTTTATAGAGTCTGTTTATTACTGCTGTGCACCAGACAGGTTTACTCTTCCTTGAAGAAGATGATTTGGTCCTGTTAGGTATTGCTGAGTCCATGCAGCTATAGAGGTGTTCATATAGTTTTTTTTTGGTGTAGACTTGGACATTAGTGCTTGATTCAAATGAGAGGATGGTGGCTGTGAAGCTTCTTATACCTGCTCTCAGGAGGTTGTAATCAGCTTTGGAAAAGCTTTTTGTTCGACACTGGCAAGGGGGGGGGGGTGTCAGGGGAGATGGAGAATTGGAAAGAGATTGCCTTATGGTCAGATCTTACCAAGGAGGATGACACTGTAGGGGGTGCTACAGTGGCTTCTCATGTTGGTTCGTACCAGGTCCAGGATATTTTTGCCTCTTGTGGGGGTGCTGATCCAATGCATTGGCACTGACAAAGTCGAGGAATCTCTGGGAATTCGTGTTTGAGCTAGAATAGGTCTTCCATTCTATGGTTGGTTTGTTAAAGTTGCACAGGATCAGGATAGAGGGTTATATCTTGATGGATTCAAGTAAGTCCAGATAGGTGGAGTGGACCTCCTGAGTCACGGTTGGGGGTCTGCAGCTATTTATGATTTGAATAGGTGTTTTGTCGATAGTTAACTGCACGTGGAGTGTCTCCTGTGTGTCATAATGTTTGACCAGCCTGGAGGTGTGTATGTCTTTGATAAATATTGAAACTCCACCTCCTTTGGCTTTGTAGCCCTCTGTTTGGGGTCTGAAAGTGTGGTAGGACAAGTAACCTAGTAAGGTTGGGGTGTTCTCCACAGCTTTGAGCCAGGTTTCAGTGACTGCACAAATGTCATCATTTTCCAGGGTGAGGAATGCTTGCAATGAGTGCAGTTTCATGTTGAGACTCCTAGCGTCTAGCAGCATGACCTTTACATTTAATTTAGAAGAATTTTTCACGTTGTTAATTTTGCCCTCAATACTTTGCCTAAAAAAAGGCACTATGGGGGAGGCAAGAGCCTTTTTCAGAAACCTGTAGCTGAGGGGAGACAGATGAAGGCCCTCTCTGGAAAAGCATCATGGTCTGTCAGTCATATCCTCCCAGCCTGCCAGGTACCGAATCCCCTTGGAATGACATCAGAAACTAAGCCAGTTGTTAAAGTCAGTCATTTTTTGTTTGTACTGAGGCATCATTCTGGGCGATGGAAGGATGCTGCTTAAGGCTAGGGACATACCTGCCTGGGACACATATTCAGTGAGCTCAATCATGTCTCTCTTCATATAGTCCAGAGAGGTATTTCTCAAGTCATTCACACCAACATGGATTATGACAGAGTTATAACAGTACCTGTTGTTGAGAGACTTGAGTGCGTGACTGATATGGTGTATTCTAGCACTTGACAAGCAACTTACCGTGACTTTCCCCTTGTCCACTCTGATGAGGGGCACATCTGTCTTTCTCACATTAGAGTGTCCTATGACTAGTATTTTGGGTTTGTGGCTGGGCCTTAGAGGCTGTGAGACACAGGCATGTGTACTATGTGTGGTGCTTGATGTGATGGGTTGTGATGTGCGTGTGTGCTTTTGCCTCGGAGGTCTCTTTTCTTCAGGTATGCTTTTGATGAGAATCTCCACGAAGAGGGTTGTCCGTGTACAAAAGGCAGTTAGAGGTGACAAGCTTTTTGCTAAGCACTCATAAACACTGGTCTCAAGCTAATGTTTAATTTGGAACATTATCAGCCAGCAGAAAATAGCAACAGAAGGTAAAACAATGTTTAAAAGCAAAATGCTGTGCAACAATAGTTTTTGGCAGCAACACAGACATTCAGCTACAGTAAGAATACTCAGTAGAAAGCTAAAAAAAGCTAAAAAACTTTGAAAAAAAAAGAACAAAAAAACTTCAAACAAAAAAAAATAAAAAAAAAAATAACTAACTAACTAAAGTAAATAGACACGATTTCTTTCCAAAGCAAAGTACTTTACTTCAGCTCTTCAGTCCAGTATTGTCAGTCAGTTCTGAATGCTGCCAATGCACTCTCACATCAGCACTTGTTGAACACATGTCATGTACCTTTCATCTCTGAAGGTATCCTGGGTGAGGTTGTGACACTTTGCATTGCAACATAATTGGAAGAACACTAAAAGGCATAAATAAATAAATTAAATTCATAAATAAATTATGTGTAGCACTGATGTGCTTTGTGGTTATGAGTTTTTTTTTTTTTCATTTTTACTTGACAAGTGTGGCAGACCTTTCAGCTTTCTTGTAGAGCAAGTATCTGTAGCTATAGCCAACATGTCTTATGGGCATTTTGCCCACAACCTTTTCACAGTATTCCTACATTTCATTTAAAAGCTCTTAGGATTTTAGAATGTCAGACTTATAAACAAAATATCTGGCAGATTGAGGTGTCTAACAACTTTTAGAGCTGCTAGTTTTACAGAGGGGCACTTTGTTTCTGATTGATAACTGATTGACAGTGTTAAGGGCTTTACTCAATTTCAAAAGCTCTGAAAGATTGTAGAACACTGCATTTTTACGCTTTTTATGTAACTGGTAGTACATGGCACATATAATCTCCATTCTCTACAAATAATTCTGATTTTTGTTACTAATAATAATCATTTATTATGTGTTCTCAGCATGGATGCCAAGATTCCCCTCATGAGTTTCACTCTCAGGGTGAATTTCTGCATGATTCAAACACATAATATGCACTATTTACAAAATAAATACGGTATGTAGAAGCGACAGCAGGAAAAGTAATAAGAGATAGTGGGCAAAGAGAAAGAGAAAAAGAAAATAGAAATAGAGGGGAGATGATATTTTGTAGGAATAAACTTTTTCTAAATAATTTTTTTCTGGAGTAGAATGTTGCTTAAGGATATATATATATATATATATATATATATATATATATATATATATATATATATATATATATATATATATATATATATATATATATATATATATATATATATATATATATATATATATATATACATATTGTTATGTATTATATATATATATATATATATATATATATATATTATATTATTATTATGTATTATATATATATAAAATAAATAATATATATGCTTATGGATATTATTTATATATATATATATATATATATATATATATATATATATATATATATATATATATATATATATATATTCCTGTTGGAAGGGTTTTGCATGTGAGGGGGTTGTGTTTTATTTATGCAAGATTTATTTTTTTATTTTATTTTGTGTAGGGTATGCATTTTGTGTGTATGTAGCTGTGTGTGTGCTTCATTGTTGTAAGCATTCACTATTATTTGTATTCAAATTTTTCTTCTTGGTATTTAATCTTCACTCTTTCTTTGCCTTTTGCCAATATAACTGCTTTACCATCAGCAAATTCCCTATTATATGCCTTCTTACACAGTTTTGAGTTCATATCAGATATTACTGATGAAGGATCATTACAAAATTCTGAGCAGTGGCATTGGCCTTTTGTGTGATGTTCCATTTCCTAGAACACTCTAAAAAAAATAGTGTCCTCATTAATGCAAACTATAAAATATCAGATCTGACATGCTGCAGGTAACACTCATTACACAAGCCCATACTTTTCAACCTCTTAGCTCAAGAAATTTGGACAAAGCATAAAATAATGGGGGGGAAAAGGCCCAACAACAGGGACAGATTTTAAATATTGCTCTTATAAACTTAGAAAGTTGCTAGAATAACAAGGGTTGTGTTAGCATGCATTTTCTTAAGGATATTAAATCTGGAACTCAAATGTATGCCATTATTTAATGAATTCAGTCCTCAATGATTTGCTAGAAAACCACAAATTGTATGAGGAACAGACCAAAAATATGAGGCAAAAATGTGGACATTCTGTGAAAATCTAGACAGTTGAGAGCTATGCACCCAACTCACACATAGAGATAAATGCATATATCTGAAGAATGGTCATCAATAGGCCAAAAAACATATTTTGCTTAGCATATACAGATGACTCCATACTGTGTTGGGCACAAGGGCCTGGAAGAAATGAAGCAAGGAAAGGATGAAAATTAAGCATCACAATGGGCATATTACAGAGGGACAGTGAATACACAATTGCCTGTATGTCCTGCAATATTACTTTTAACTGAAACGTGGCTGACATGTCCACCCAAAGCCCATGTGTAATCAACAATTGTGTCATATATGTCTATTAGGTTATCAATAGATACAGTGACCCCCCTGCCCATAAAGTATTAGTAAAACTTATGCATTTTACTGTAAAAACAATTTTGAGCTTGCCATATGTAAGGTTACCAGGAAGCTACTCCTGGGACACAGTTGTTTAACCAGACACATCAGCACCGACATCAACAAATGTCAGTGTACAGTTTCCAATGACCTGTTTGGATCTCTAACAGTAGACAAGAAATCTTCATTTGGTTTCAGTGGGGGCTCAGTAGCAGGCACCCCCCCCCCTGTAGCCAGTTGTTCACAACCAACTGTAGCTGATCTCCTCAGGGCTGATAAAATCACATCAGTGGCTCCATGACTTACCTGATAATAGTCCTGCTGTGACCTCCTAATGCACAGACATCGCTCATTAACTGGTTTCAAATCTGCATTCTGGCAGCCATATCCACACATTTTCTCACAAGCAGAAAGGCACCATGGTGCCTGAATGCCTGCACTATCACATCATTTTCTGTGTCACTGAAAGGAGGGTTACTTGGATTTGTACATGTGCATGCTATAATCATATGTGACAAAAAACAGAAAAGGATACAACACATAAATATCACCTAATTAAAGTCTTGCTCATGTACACATTTATCAATATTAATCGCTGGAAACATACATTTCAGTTATTAAAACTGTGATTGTCCCACCTCACCCCATAGACACAAACCAATATTTGTCCAAACCAAGGAATGCCACTTTAGTAATGTATTATGTTTCCCACTGAAACATCAGGATACCTACACATTTTCAAGAGAAAAGCACTTGAGACCCAATTTTGTTCTGGCAACACACAAATGGTAGGTGGCTCCCCCAACCCCAAAACAACAAACTAATGAAGGTTTATACAAACCAAGGAATACCACAGAACTAAATTGGTATATATGCTCTCAACATTGTTATGAGAATGTATACACATTTGCAACAGAAAACTCAGTTTATGATTGCCAGTCACCTCTTACTGTTCACACCACTCCCAGGGAGGTGTGACAGGGCCTTCACAGAAGCATAACACTTGCGCCAGTGACACATACATTACATTTCTCTGCAAAAGCATAGAAGATTGTAAAATAATAATTTTAACAATAACACTTGTGATGAGAGTTAATAACGTCGTCTACCTGAGAAATGTAAATGTCTGCCTAAAATGTCTAAGCCAACAGTGAACTATAAGATACAGATAAAAGTTTCATTTTCTGTTGGATATATAAATTGCTTTGTAACATGTTACAAAATATAGAATGTAACTGAAAAATATTAGCATATGTTAGAAAAATTAAAAGCCTTCTTTGCAGATAAATCAAAACAAATGGCAATCTTATGCTTTGTTCAAATGCACAAGTCTCCTTACCTTCAAGTTCCCTAGCTACATGGTTACCTTTTATAATGTAGATTCAGGCCTCTGAGCATTGTGAATATGCAAATGAGTTTTGAACTCATTAGAATTGCCGAATATAAAACTTTTGACTTCATGTATCTGATGTAAACATAGTGTAGGCTCTACAACACTGTTAGTTGCTAATGGATTGCAACTGTGAATGATTAGTGAATGAGAGAAGGATGGGACAACAGCAATTCAGACTACTTTGCTCACATTGGGTTTGTCAGGATACACTTACAAAGTGCAGAAGTAACTTTAACACACTTTTAAATTATACTAAACTTCACACATTTATGTTTAATAGTAGACAAACTCTCCTACCTGTTCTAATGAGTGCTTTTAACTATGTCCTTTTTATTGTAAAATTAAATAAGAATGATGCAAAATACACTATAGAGTGCATATCTGGCATTACAGCAAAGATAAGGGAAGGATGAACATGGTACAAAGAAAAGACAGAGCTGCATTTGTGCAAAAATATTCATAAATGGCTGAGTGATCACTCATTGCCCTGAATATCTAAGCAATATATGTACAACCAAATAGAAATATACAAGTGTATGTCCTGTTAATACCATAGAGGAAATGGGAATTGCTTGTATGCACATGATTTGCTTTCCTGCTGCAAAGCTGTCTGTGGTAAGGACAGATAACACACTCTCACTGCGTTTTTTAGTTTTATTAGTATGATAGTTCAAATCCACAGTTGTGTAAAATTATGTGACATGCTAAAATGTTATTCTTTTAAACATTAATATTTGCACTGCATGCAGCTTAAGGCACATATGGTGAAAATCATCAGTATTTAAAATTTATTCTCAGCTTGGATGATGTGGACATCATAAATTACAGCTGTGACTCAACTATGTATGTAGCACACCTTGTAAAAATACTGAGGTACACAGGACATAAGATAGTGAGACCATGGTTCATGTCCCATATTTTTTAAGCATAAATGATATTAAGAACTTTTTACAAAGAAAATGTATTTTTGCCTTTGCCTGTCTTGTTTGCACATGGCTAACCTGTAAGTAAACATGACTTATGGCTGCAGACAAAACAGTACATTGTAACTTAAGAAAAATGCAATGATACTTCTTTCGCCTTCCTTCTCACGAACATGCTAAGCAGCGTTGCGCAGCAGTCAGCACTCATACACAACACTTAGAAATCCACAACACCTGCAGACAAAAAAGATATATTATAAGTTACCAAAAAGATACATTGTTACTTGTTCTGCCTTCTTGCACACAAATACTGTAAGTGGCATTGCACGGCAGTCAGTACTCTGGACAGTAATGAGTGTAAAAAAATACACCTGCTCCCAAGCTTTCCATGTGTAACAGGTATAATTTTATGGCCACACTACAGGTCAGCCAGATTCCAAAGTTTATAAATGCTGTTCCACTCAAGTTTAGATAAAATTAGCAATAAAAATATATTTACACATAACGATAATTATGTACAGCAGTTGATATCATATGAATTATATGGGTGACTGGGGGTATGCTGGTGATTACATTTCTGTAATTAAAAAGTTTATTTTCTGCCATGGGATGTACTTCGTACTTTCTGACAGTCATCTTTACAACTCACATAACACAGGTATAGCTGAAAAACAGAATGTATTGTGTGGCCTGACCCAAAACTCAGAAATCTTTCCTGAAAGTAATAGGTGTATATGCATTTCCACTACATTGTCACACATTACTCCTACATCATAGATGAGAATGCATAAACCAGGATCTTATCAGGTCACACACATACATGGTTAATTGAATTGTAGCACCACTCACTCTTTAATGTGTCTATATAATTAATGAGCATGTCTGGCAAATACTTCTTCTGTGGGAATGAGGAAAGACACCTATGTGGAAGAATATGCATTCTCTATTTTACATAGGTTTGAATCACACATTTCACAAATTATTTTTATCAGTGTGTAAGGCCTCACAAAATATCGGTCATGTCATGCAATTTATACCTCCAATGCATGTCTTAAAACCAAATCATCTGTCAGGTATAGCAGGAGACAAGCCATGAATTAAGGCCAACAGTCATATTATCCTTCCTGTTTCATAAACTGCCTTCCTACCTGTTTGCCAATGTTGCCCTCCACCTAACATCATGCAAACATGGGTGGCATGGTTGTGCACATTTGCACACTGGCCGTAAAATGCATATCAATATCATGAATTGATGGGAAAGCACTTTAACTGGTATTGGATGACCTGTGCAAGTATGGCAGGAGTTGGCAAGGTTGGCTCCCATTTCAGTGTTCAAAGATTGGGTGTAGAGGAGTCAAGAATATTCATAGCACTCCTCATGAAGCACCACAGCTGTAGGTTGCTGTTGTAAGTCTATACCAGGTCTCAATATAAGTCTGAGGCCTAGAACAGTCTAGCCAAGGCTGTCACCAGTGCCACTGGCATTTCACACACTGGGGCACAATGCAGGCATCATTACAATGACCTGAAAGGGCTCAAGCAGGAACAACTCTACCAGTGGCTAGATGAGTCTAGGACTGCTGACATCCCACAGTTGTGTAAGTATAGTATTTTAGCTAATATAGAAAGCTGGAGAAAGCAAAGAATGTCATGCATAATGTTTCTCTCTTTTTCTCTCCTTATTTATTTTTCAGCTGCTCAGGAGATTTCGGCAAACAGGGAGGCACATGCTGAATGCTTAGAAAGACTCAGAGATACAAGAGGTATGTATGCAGTACCAATTAACATTATTTTATTAAAATGATTGTCCTTTCATACATTAATAGCAAATTAAACATGCATATTTAAACTGTAAATGCAAACATGCATGCTTTAGTCTGTAGGTCAAGGTAATTCTAGGAGTCAAGTGTAATACCATATTCAAATATTGTGGGTTCAAATCCCACAAGTAACAAATACATACTAAAAAAATATTTAATATTAATTTCAACAAAATAGGCATAAATGCAATGTTGTTAGCGCAATGTGTATTATTTTCAAAAGCATATGTGCGATATATCTCTACTCACTGCTACTATTTAATTTCTGTATTATTTTGTTTTCTCTATACTGTATTATTAATTACTACAATATATGTAGTTAGCTAACATTGTATATAACCTCTAAGCAGTTTTATGTATTGTGAATTCTCTTATATACATTGTTATGTATCACACTTTTGTACTTGCATATGTTTAAATTATGGAGCTTTTCTCTCCGGGTCTCCACGGAAAAAAGGCTTCATCCCAGATGGACCAACCCGGTCAACAAATGTCAAGTAAAGAAATAATAAATAAATATATGCATATTGCAAAGATTATTTGGAACAATTCTCAGTCCTATTTTGGATTTTTAAAAAGTATAGTTAACATAAAAGCAAAAATATATTTTTATTGTACTTAGTTATTGTATGTGACATATAATGGATCTAATTATGTTTTTTTTTTCTTTTTTTTTTGTCTTACCCCACCCCTTATTGCTCTTTTTTTACTTTTATGTGTGTGATCACATCATTCTGATGTCATAATTTTCTGACAACCAAGAAAATGATTTCCAACACAGGGAGGTAGGCCAACTGTTGTGGCTCAGCCTACTACCTCTCCAACGGCTGCCACACCAACACCCAGCAGATTTGGGATACAACCTTACAGTACTGCCTCTTCAGCTCCTGCACTACATGGGCCCTCAACATCAGGTAGCATTACCCTGGCATCAGGTACAGTGCTACCCTCTGGGAGTATTGGTGGAGGACAGGAGCAGCCAAGCGCGGTGCAAGATGTCTTAGAGAATGTAGCAGTGCTCCATGACTCAGCTGTCTGGAGAAGTTGCTTGAAGGAATGCAGAGAAAACCTAAATGTCAAGCAATCCAACAGAAAGCTAAGGAAGGGGGCAGTGATGACAGTTCTGAGGGTGAGGACTACATTCTCATTGTCCCCATGCTTGATGGGCATGTGCCTTTGATGTCCCTTCCCTATCACCAATCACGGTGTCCTCCATCCTTTTGTGTCCTTTGTCTTCCCTGTCTCTGTCTTGTTTGCCCTGTTTGTCTGCACTTGCTTCCTCACCTACCCTACTAACCTGACCCTGACATTCCTACCTCCCTTCCCCAACATCCCTCTCTTTTTAAATTAAAATAAAAAAAAATGGGAACTTGCCCCCCCCCCCAAAAAAAATTGTCCCATACATAGCTCTCCAATTCACACGTGTGTCTTCTCAACACACTTGATTCAGTCCAATTGGCTATACAAAATGATTATGTTATCACCCATCTGTGTTGTGGTGACAGTCCAAATTCATCCAATTTTCTATCCATGTTCATATTACACTGTTGAAGTATTGAAGTAGTGGATAGCTATGGTTGTTTCTTAATTCCCTCCTGCACGTTCGTATATTGCTTCTCCTTTGCTCTTCCGACTGCTTGCACTCCATTTCACCACTTTCCTATCTATCCAGTTTCCGGATTATATAAGTTCATCGAAGGTTCATTTCTGTGAACCTCCATTCATCAACCATAATATGGCAAACATTCACATCAGCAAATGTTCACTTTAACAAATGACTTACTCAGGGAAAGAAATAAGATGCCAAGCATTCTGACAATCACACAAAGCACAGTATTTCAAACCCACCTGTGTGGTGGGCTTCACCTCTCACCCCCCCATAACTATATATACCAACTCTAACATCGCACTACAGTGGGGAAAAGGGCAACTTTCTTATGCTGTCTAACTCATTCCTTTCCCTGTCTGGTTAAGTCATTTGTTGAAGTGAACATTTGCTGATGTGAACGTTTGCTGTATGAGGGACGATGAATGAAGGTTTGCAGAAATGAACCTTCGACAAAGTGATATTGACCCCAGTTTTCACACCTTTAATCTGATCAGAAAATAGAATCACACACCAACATGGCAGAAATGCCCCCTAATAAAACACTTCACTTTTTGTCCTCTGCGTTTGTGCAGAGTTTGGCAATAGACATTCTGCTAGCTGACAGATTTGAATCGAATTTCACCCTCCTGTCCACAATGGACATCACCCAAAATATACGTGCAAACATTGCTCAGCTTATTTTTTCAAGAGAACAGCTCATCTGTGTTCTCTCTAAGGCTAAAAACATGGTTTCAATGGGCCCTGACAAGGTACCAGGTTACCTTTTCAATAACTTGCAAACTGATCAAGAAGACACAGTGGGATCTCTACTTAACCACAGCCTCCAGATGGACTATGTTCTGCCAGAAGGGTGTGCAGCAACAGTCGTCTATCTGAACAAGAGGGGCCATGACTTGACCCAAGGAATTATAATCCTATAAGCCTGACTCACCTCATCTGTAAGACAATCAAAGGAATCATCACGGAATATATCAAAAAGGAAACAGGTAATCTCCCAGCTGTGTACACAACCCATTTTTGATTCATTAAGGATACATCATGTGTGTTAAACATGTTTACCTTCTTCAAGAAGGTCACCAAGGGCATGGATGAGGGAAAGAATGGGCATCCCACTTAATTAGACCTGAACAAGGCATTTGATATAAATCCACATTCAGGTATTACAGATAAATTGGCCATAAACACATACATCATTAGGTGGGTAGCCAAATGGATCACCAACAGGACACATTCTGTTGAAGTCTGTAAATTCATCATTAGCAGGAGGCCAGTGACTACAGGGCTTTGTACTACACCCTTTCCTGGTCAGTATTTACTTCCTAGAAGCCAACAAGCTTAGACAGGCTTTTTCTTGCCAACTCTGCGGATAACTGCAAAATATGGATAATCATTGAATCCACAAACACTACTGATATAGTGCAGAAACTATTAATGCACAAAAATGATTTGTGCCAGAACTATGGGAACACACTAAATGAACACAAAGGAATAATTATTCCCAATACCTAAGTGAATTACAATATATACAGCACACCCGTATGAGTACACCAAGCGGTCCATGATCTGGGTACTCAATTACATAGTAATTGGAACGTTGACACCCATGTGTCTACCATGGTGACAAATCCCTTTTATGTGGCATAACTCATAAGTAAGGGAAGGTCATCCACAGTAAGGGACTTTATAATACCTTTGTACATTCCTGTTTGAACATTGTTCTCATAGCTATTGAATATTGTCTGGTTAAATATGGCTAGGCTTTTATGGGATCTTGAAACTATAACCTAGTATTCTCCTATGTACCTATAACCTATGATGTACAATTGTATCCTAGGTACAGCTATAGTGTGACTGTACAGTATCACGGACATACCAGTACATCACATCAGCATTAGCAATTGATAGTTTTCATGAACACATATGCATGCATGTCAAGATTTCAAAGTAGTATAAAATTTTCCATGGCAATGTCAGGGTGACAGTGATCATGTGGCACATGTCTTAGTTTAGACATGTACTGAAAGAAAGTGAGCTCCATGTACTGTTTGGTATGTGGGCAATATCACAGTGACAGGTTCTTCACTCATTGAAGCTAGACTTTGCAGTGCTAGAGTTTCTGTGCACATGAACTTAACTGATGCCTTACCATAAGTCTCACATAGTGCTGTAACTTTCATTATGATGGGTCACTTCTGAATTCACACATCAGTTGTAGATGCTGCAGACAATATACATTGCTATTACATGTGGCAGGCTCAAGGAATACAGAACTGTGTGTAGAGAATCCACTCATTCAAGTGTGTTGTTTTTAAGTGTTGTTATCCACATGACCAATGCCCATGTCATCCAAGTATGCTTTAATCAAGTGTATCACTTTTGGCACAGTGAGCTCTCGCACATCTTGTTGGCCATATATTCTTTGTAATGTATAACCATTAGGAGTTGACAGTGCAGACTTTCATTCAAGGTGTTCTACAAGATGCGTGTGTGATATGACTTGCTGTGATGCACCTTGTAAATACACAGCTCGTTGACAGCATCCATGGCATGGGTTACATTTGTGAAAGTATGGATTGTGGCTTATGTGTCATGCAAACCTCTCATCTAGAGGGGAAAACATACTGGACCTGATCATCACCAACATGGGGACACTATGCTCCAGACCAGAAGTGTATCCCTCACTGGTAAGATCAGACCATAAACTAATCTCACTGGATATTCACATCCCGACCCCACCCCCTGCCCAGAAAACCACAGTGAAAAACTTCTCTAAAGCAAATTTCACACGCCTCAAAACCGAGGCGGAATTCTTCAAAGCCCCCGGGCCTGTGGAAAATATGGCCCAGACCGCAGAATCCTTTATAAACGCATTCTATGAACACCTTCAGGAATGCATGGATCATGCAATCCCAAATAAAACCAAGACCCAATCCTCCAAAGGCAGACATCCTGTCTGGTGGACCCCAGCCATAAACAAACTATACAATAGAAGGAGGAACTACTACATGATAGAGCAAAATCCCAAAAAGTGAAGGCACCTCTGATCAGTATTAGCAAAAAACTATGGGCACTCATAAAATCGTCTAAGGCCAGCTTCGAGAGAAAAATTGCACAGGACACTAAGGATAATCACAAGGCTTTCTTTAGTTATGTTAGGAACCTGGGTGGAAATTCCCAGATATGCTCAGAATTAGTCCAAAATGACAAAAAATACACCGAACCCACAGACATTGCCAACATCCTAGCTGACAGGTTCATTGCAAACTTCTCCGCCCCCTCCCCACCAAAAGGGCAAATATCTATCCCAACAGAGTGCTGCCCTCCTGACATCTCAGATGCTCAGGTAAGAGCCGCCCTCTCCAAAGCAAAAAACACAGCATCAATGGGACCAGATGGTGTCCCGGGCTGCGTCCTAAATGAACTCCAAGAAGAGCTAAACCCAGACATAAAACTACTGTTCAATCTTAGCCTTACTACAGGATATGTACCCAAAGAGTGGCGTACAGCAACAGTGGTCCCTCTCCACAAAGGTGGTGCCTCAACGGATCCTGGAAACTATCGCCCCATAAGCCTGACTAGCTTGGTCTGCAAAGCTATGGAAAGGATCATCATGGACCTCATAAATAAAGATATTGGGGACCTACAGACACTGGATCCTACCCAGTTTGGCTTTGTTAAGGGCAGATCCTGCCTCTTAAACCTGGTCGATTTCTTTGAAACAGTCACCAAGGCCATTGATGAGGGGAAGGTGGTCCATACAGCCTACCTGGACCTCGCAAAAGCCTTCGATACAATACCCCACTCGGGCATTATAGATAAGCTCACCAGCTTAAATATAAACCCCCTATGTCACTAGATGGGTTGCAAACTGGCTCAAGGACAGAACCCACAGGGTTAGAATTGCTGGAGCCATGTCAGACTCCAAACCAGTTACAAGTGGCGTCCCACAAGGCTCAGTCCTGGGACCTCTCTTGTTCGGTATATATTTCTCGGCGGAACAGGCCAACACGGAAGGACTGTGGCTGACCAAGTTCGCAGATGACTGCAAACTGGGTGCCATAATCAACTCTCCAGCCGACACAAGCATCCTCCAAAAGGGCCTCATAGAAACAGACAACTGGTGCCAGAGCCATGGCCTCAAGCTAAACACCAAAAAGTGTATAGTCATCCCCTTTGGCAAAAACAAAGTGCCCACAAATTACCACATAGGTGGTAATCCATTAAGTACAGAAGAAGTCATTAGAGACCTGGGGACCCAAGTTGATAGCAATCTCTCATTTGACAACCACGTGGCCAAAGTGGTTAGAAAACATTTTATATTGCCCACCTAATCATGAAGGGATTCACATCTTGATCAGGGGAGGTCATCGTGCCTCTTTACTCATCCCTCATCAGGCCCATAATTGAGTACAATGCCCCTTTTGGGATGTACCTTACCAGACACCTGCAGCAACTGGAAAGACCCCAAAAGTACCTCACCAAGAGGATCAAAGGACTCAAAAAGATGCCATATGCTGCCCGGTTAAAGAAACTCCAGCTCTACTCAGTGGCATACCGCCTGCTCAGAGGCGATCTGTGCCTGACGTATAAAGCCATGTCCAACCCGGAATTAATGGACATGCTGCACCTCAGAAAATCCAAATCCCATCGAGCTATGAGCTCGAGAGACTTGAACCTCAGCACTGAAATAAATAGGACATGCTGGAGGGACAGATTCATAACCCAGAGGCTCCCTTTACTCTGGAATAAAATCCCAGTCCAGGTTGACTCTCTTCAAGAGGAATCTTGATGAGTGGATGGGAGATCATAGGTTTACCTCGGCTATCACTTCTGTGTCACTGTTAGACAGAGGCACAGCATACTAACCTCAAAAAAGGCATAGCAAAATTAATTTAAAATGGGTGGCGAAAGCCAAGCATACTCTGGCTAGGCTTATAAATGCCCTAGGGCAGATAGCCTAGTATGAACCTATGAACCTATGAACCTAAGTTTAACTACAGGTGTAACACTGTCCCACTTAACACCTCCAAAAAGTGGTCATTTTTGAGGAAGGTGTGTTGAATTCCCCTTATACAGTAATGACAAATCATTACAGTTATACAAGTGTGTTCCTGCAGAACATGTATAATAGCTTACAACTACATATTTTATGTTAATGTCACAGATTAATGGGGGCATTATTTTAAAATTGCCCATGATTGTGCCTGTTTCTGTCTAATGTTGCCCATGAGCCTGTTGCTGTGTGTTGCTGATTGGTTGAGAGCTATGCTGACATTTCAGTCATATTCAAGCAACTCATTTTGTACACCTTCGCAATATACACGTACCTCTAATGTATATATTTGCTAAATGTCATCACCAGTGATCATGTTAGGATGTTTACGTCACAGTCAATCATCTCCATTATCATGTTACCTTGTGTGACAGTCAGATTGTATACTATAATGTGAAAAGGTATAAATACACTTTCACAGGAGATGTAACCAGCATTACGTACTGTGCTATGTACATACGTGGTTAATGTTATGCCACTGACTTGTCTTTGGAGTGTATGTACATTCACATGTCCTTATCTGGTGTACATTCCCATGTTTCGCCTGTCCTATTCCTCTTTATTCATTCCTAACATTCTTGTCTGGTGCCATTTTCAATACAAACATTTCTCTAGACTAGTGTATTTATACGGTGTTCTACGCACCTGTCACCTGATGATCACCACACAGCCTTTATTTCAGTATGCTAAAAACATGCTGTAGTGTACATTGCACTGAGTACACTTTTCTATAATGTGCTGCTGTTGCATTCATTGCATTCATTTTAGACCTGGTGATCATTGTGGCTGTCCACACAATTAGACAGAGCAAGTCTGCCCATAGGCATGTTCTGTATGCCTTTGTGATGCTTTATATGGTTTCCTGGCTAGCAACACTCTTTCGGCCCAGGAAATCTAGCTCGTGTTTGTTTATGCGTGATGTGCAGCATGCATATGCATTTAGCACCGCTGTTCATCGTTTAAACACGTAAACTCTGTGCAGGCTTAGCATGAAGCCTACACAGAGTTTACTGAATCTACAGAATAGTCTGTTACCCATCTAATTCCAAACAACATGCCTAATCATTCCAGGTTGATTACCATTCCACTTTATACCTTACCTCTCAATTACATTATTGAATGTAATCATTTGTTTTCTTTCCTTCAGATGAGCCTTCCGACAGGATTTGCAAAGGTTTGATTCATTAGAACAAAGGAAAAAAAATGCAGGGCTGGAAAACCTGAATTATTCAGAAAGGGTTCAGGAAATCCAAATATGTATTGACACTTGCAGGTAAAGATAAACTATGCCTGTTCTACAAGGCTCTGTCTAATCATCTATTTGAAAGTCTATGTCTGGAGCAAACCACTGAGGGAGCTAACACTAAACTGAGGAACTTAATTCCATACATAAATGTCAATAACAACATATATGACATGTACATTTTACTATATCTTCCAAAATTATTCAGAAAACTTAATCTTATTTTAAAGAGAATTAAGTCAGTAATGCAGTCACAACATTAAGAAATAAATTTGTTTTATATATACATAGAAAGATGGACAGAAAAATCATAGGATCACAGGATAATAGGAAGTTACTAGGCTGTTGTGTGAAGATGACAAATAGATAGATAGATAGATAGATAGATAGATAGATAGATAGATAGATAGATAGACAGACAGACAGAAAGATCTTACAATAGTCAAAGAATCTTGAAATCTAGTAGGTCATAAGCTTAGCAATATGGACGTTTGAATCTATTAATCTTTATTATTGTCTGTTCATTGCAGTCTTGTATTTTATAGTGTTGCACTAAGTATTGTAGTTGTTCACCCATAGACACACCATATAATATATATAATGTCTTACGACTATACATCAGCAATGTTATTCACTCTCACCCAGAGAGGACATTTGCAGAAGTCCATTTTATACCTTTCAACATAGTGTAATAACACGTCTCCCAAACAGATGCCGTTAAATGCTGGCGGTATCTTCCAGTGCTGAGTAACATTGCTATGAAATCAATTATTTTATAGAAATGGTATATAGGAGCAGAAGTCAAGCCAGGAAATTGTATATATTTGATTTGACTGATAGTCATAGTTTTGCACTTTGGTCTGATTCATAAACTGCATTGCTGATTTCAAGGGCCTTCTTGTGTAACTGGTAAAATGTAAATATATTAAAGTGAGAAGATTCTCATAAAGTGGATGATTTATTAGAAGCATGTTAGGGCATTGCATTTTATGTGGCTATTATCTAAGAGGCTAATAGTACCTCTGTGAATCCCATTCTCAAGCAGCATGCCAGTGTTGACATGTCGTAAGGCATCTTACTCAAGAGGTATACTGGCAGCCAACTGTGAGATGCACAGCAACCACAACAGACACTGCACAGAAACTAACATGAAAAGTAGAATATGGGTCCCCACTGTAGGGGATCCAGAAATGGATACATGTTCATGTTTAAAGGAAATGCTGGAAATAGGAGTATGCCATAGAGCATGATATGTGTCACACTGTCATGTCCTTTGGCTAAGTATTATGCTAGATAACCCTCATCAACCTATTGGGTGTCTGCATCTTATGACTTTACAGAAAATGATAACACATTCCATTGCAAGGCATCCAAATGGACTGGAATGGGAAAATCTTCTATGAAGGGATTGATTACAATGGTTTTCTGTTTGTAGATTTGGTGGCAAACTCTGGAAGGATTGACTACAATGTTTTTTTGCCTGTAGATTTGGTGGCAAACTCCCATTGAGGAATCTGGAATTCATGTGAATCAACTTTCTCAGCTGATGGCCAGCAGCAGCTACCACACAGAGTGAAGTTGATTTCACCAAGATTGAAAGAAAAGCTTCCAAATTTATTTTGGATTGTGTTTAAAGAACATAGAACAATATTAGACAAGTGGTCACAGGGATTGTAAGAGGCCCAACTATATACACATTTAATTAAACACACTTAAATGTTCTTGCCACTTTTTATGAGCACTTAAAGTTGATATTTACTCATCAGACTAGCATTCAAGACAGACAAGGCAGTACTTTGCTTGACCTATAGTGGCAACTTATTCCAAAGGTTGGAAATATATTGTGTTAGGAATTTATTCTTATAGTGAGTCCTGCTTATTTGTTGGTCTAAATATAGAACTGTAGCATGGGTATCTGTAGAGCCACTGGGTTTTATAAGAAACAGGAGCTAAAATATGACTGGGTCTTTGCACGTGACATAGGTCACCACTGAGCAGCTAGTAGGCCACTGAGTATAATGAGAGGTTTGCTAATCTAACAGGATATTTGAAAAAATCGTTTTTTTTCTTTTTGGTTAAAATTGTTGTCTTTTCAGATTAGTGATATGTTTGGATCTGCACATATGGTAGGGAGCATTATATTTGATACATCATCTGATAAGGGAAAAGTACAGAGGCAAGATGACTTCTTTGGAGCTTGAATATGCTCTGCTGGAAATGAACTGGGCGAGATAATTTGACTTCCTCAATACTATGGGAACATGATGCTCAAATCACAGAGTCTATCATCATCATAATTACCCAGGTATCTTACAAATGTATCAGTTTGAAGAGGAATAATACTTGCAACATATGAGGTGGGAACAGATTTTTGGCAAAGGCTGAACACTTCTTGCATTTAACTTGAGACTATTTTTAGTAAACCAGGCACATGCATATCCCAGCCCTTTTTTGGAACAACTGAGTATCAGTGGATAAGTGAATAACTGTGCCGAACAGGCAGTCATTAGCAAATATGATCTACCACACATACCTCTCAATCTCTTAGAGCAAGAAATCTGGGCAAAGCCATAAATAAAAGTGGGACAAAGGCCCAAAAATAGGGACAGTTTTTAAATATTGCTCTTACAGACTTAGAAAGTTGATAGAATAAAGGTTTTGCTTTAGCATGAATTTTCTGAAGGGTATGAAGTCTGAAACTCAAATGTCTGTCATTGTTTTCTAACTTCAGTCTTTAATGATTTGCTATTAATTTGCCAGAAAACCACAAATATATGAAAAATGGACCAAAAATATGAGGCAAAAATCTGGATATTCTGTGAAAATCTGTACAGTTGAGAGGTATGCTACCACACCTCAAGGATATTGATGTGGATGTCTTTAAAATAAATGGCAAACAAGAGAAGGCTCGGAACTGATCACTGCAGTGCCTCCCTAGTTACAATTTCATATTCAGAGATGTTACCAATGACTTTCAATGTTTGGAATATGTTGGATAGCCAATTTGCAATCCAGTGAAAAATGCTGGGGTTTACATTAAGTTTGTCTAACTTTTCAATAATACCAGCATGGGGAATAGTATGAAAATTCTTGGGCCACTAAAGATGAGCAATGTGCACAGGGTGACCACTGTCCACAAACTGTATAACTTTTTCAAAAAGCATTTACCAAGTTCAAGAGATAGACTTGTATATTGCAAAACTGAAATGAGTTGTGTCTATATCAGTTAAATTGCATGTCTGCATAAATAAATCTTATAAGATGTATTCAATGACTTGCTTATAACACTGGTGAGGCTGATGGGTCTAGAACTACCTTGGTCTGTAGAGGGCCCATCCATATGTAAAGGAATCACAATAGTTGTTCTCTAGGCATCAGTGACTAACCTGTGGACAGGCTTAGGTTGGAAAGTATAAGTAGAGACCTCAATGGTGTAAAATTGGCACTGATGAGAATGTGGCATGGTAGGTTAACTAGTCCATACAAATATTTTAGCCTTTGACAGGAATTCTAAGACTTGTTCCAAGATGACTACAGGAGTAACTAAATTCAAAAGGAGAATTGACACAACAATGTGGGTAGGTAGGGTAAAGCTGTTACTAGTTATGTCTACTATTATATTGACTGTATCCTTGGTAGTAGAACATGTGATATTATTATGGATGAGCTAGTTCATTGATGAACATTATTCCTTATAGTCCTGACATAAATGAAGAAAACTGAAGAAAGAGTTTTAGTTTCCGTTGATGTTTGAAGTGATTTTAGGTTCATTTTCTAATTGTTTCTTGAGGACATATTTTAGTATTGTCTTGAGTGAGGTGGCTGGGGATTTCTTCCAATGTGTCATTATTTTTCTTCTTATTATTATTATTGAAATGTTGACACTTGAAATGCTGAGTGCTGAAAATACAAAAAAAAAGTATTTTTTCTCTGTAAAGCATCTTTTTTGCAAGGGGATACCCCCACTGCACCCACTCATGTGGGGGCAAGCACCCCACACCACCTAAAATTATATATACCAACTTTGAGATTGCCATACCTTGGTGAAAAGGGAATAACACAAGAAAAGGCATTTTGGACTTAGTATATGTAAGTCCATTCTTTCAGCCATTCATTTGCCATATACTGGGACTTGCTGTAGTGAGTCCTGACATTTCAAATTATTGCCTCTTCCTTCATTTGTTATACAGTTAAATAACATAGAAGTTCCACCAGTACAGTTTATTTCTGAATTTACCATTATATTTAGGGTGCACGAGTACAGATGTTTCTATGCAGCTGTTTAGATTCTGGTAAAATTTGAAGTTGAATGCAGCAGACTTCTCATTTGTATCCATTTGTAGGGGATTGTTGGGAATTTTGCAAGGTCTTCTACAAATTGAAGTAATTTTGATCTGGAGAAGTCTCTAAAGATGGTTTTATTTGGTAGTGGGATTGTAATGTTAAGCTTTACAAAGAAGATAACTTATGTATGGTCTGATTTAACCAGGGATGAGGAGACACATGGTGGAATACAGGTCAGGGCTAAGTTGGTCAAGACCAGGTCAAGGATATTTCACTCGCTAGTGGGTAAATTTGCAATTTATTCCAGTGAATTAGCAATTGATGAAGTAATAGTTGGGTTTGTTAAGGTTGATTTGGATCTCCAGGAGCTCTAAGTTAGGTTGGGTAATTTGATCTGAGGTAATGGCATTTCTGAGAAATATGGATACTCCCTTTCATTTCTCAGAGGGCCTGATGACATACGTGATAAACCTTGCTATGGAGGGAGTACTATCATTGCACTGAAACTACACATATATGATTGTGCTTGAGTTACAGAAAAGTGATGATATTTTTGTTTAGATTCCAAGCATTGAGTAGTGCTTCCATGATATCTAGTTTTGGTTTTGAGTTTGCTAAATCTCTGAGTGTATGAAGAAGATCTGGCATGAAAGATATAAAGCACAGCCCTAGTGAAAAAGGAAGCATTACCTAATATCTCATTCCAGGTCAGACATACTGGATCACGTCAGATTATAGCAACTACTTAGCCAACTGTTAAAGCCAATTATTTTGCCTTGGTATTTAGTAATCATTCTTGGTGAAAACAAGATATTGCTGAGGAACCTTGATTAAAAAAAAAAAAAAAACAGAGCTGAAAAGGAAAAAAAAGAATAACAGTAGGTTTAAAGCCCTGGTTAATATCAAGTGATAGAATTCTAAGGGAACATTATTTTTTTGGTAAATTTTCTTGATAGCATCTAAAACAGAACCAGTTTCAAATTGAATCCTATTTAATTCACACTGTGATGAATATATAATATCAATTGATTTATCATGGCATTTATTGCAACAGTTGTTTGCTGTAGGGATAACTTTACTAATAATGTCATGTGAAAAGTAGGGATTGTGCATAATTTTAAGACAAAAAAGGACCCTTTGCTGAATGGTAGGAGACCATGGCAGAAGATAAGATGTCAACAAAATCAGAAGAGTCCAGTTCCATACATGATTGTTAAACCCAAAAGGTAAAATATGAATCACTATTAAACAAGGGCATGCAGAACTTATTATACAGACTTCCTGTGTTACCCTAGGGGTGTAAAGGATTGGAGCTTTCAGTTATCTACTCCTCTAAGTGGGGAATTCCTTATGTACTGGATATATATTAATGACTTTAACATACTGTTTTATTGCCTTTTTTTGTAAATAACACCTTTTAAACTCTCATGCTACAAGTGAGAATCCAAGCATGATAATGCATGTTTGTATTACCTCATGCATACTGTACTGTTTGTAAACATTTTATGGTATATATAATACTTTGTGGGACTTTTCTCTTAGGGCCTCTGCTGAAAAAGGTTGCAAGCTCAGTCAGACATTCCTGGTCAAGAAATGTCACATAAATAAATAAATAAATAAATAAATAAATAAATAAATAAAATAAACAACCAGGTATTTTGTCATTAAACATGTGACAAAGACATAATAATGCTAAAACATTCAACATGTTTTATACAACATGACAAATGGACAAAACACTCCTTGATCATTGTAGAAAATGGAATAAATCCCAGAAAATTACTAACAAAATGGCAAGTTACTGATAAAATTGATTAAACACAACAAATGGCCAAAAACAGTACCATGAAAAAGTCCTGAATTCTGTACTTTTTGGAAAAAAAATCTGTCCCAGGTGAAATGGAATTCATAACCAAATTAACAAAAGGCCAAGAAACATCAAAATGATCAATTCAGTGATGAGAACAGCAAAGAATCTCAAATCTTTAAATCCACATCAAATCAGTGCCAGCATCTTCCTCTAAACACAAATGCCAGCTCTGCACCCACCATGTTCATTCTCAGATGGACAAATACACCAGATAAACTAGACACAAAATTACTCTATCAAAGCCAGTGAATCTAACAAAATAAGAATATATGGAAACCATTGTGATAAGCAACATGACTATCAGTAACAGCCCTATTGATCTGTAAGGACTGCCATCTCCAAACCTTATGAATCACATTTTGGAAGAAAGACAAAGTTCACAGCAAACCTCCGTGCTCTGTCAGCCACCATGTCCATACTGTTAGACATTAATTTCACAGCTTAGCCCATTACGTCAATCCCTAGGTATCCTTATAGCAGTGGGCAAGTGAAAAGCATCGTCCAAATTGTGAAAAATCTCATCAGAATATGGGAACACACTGAATCATCATATGGTTAGCCATCTATTCTTGAATATGAAAGTATACCTGTCTAGTCAGTTGGTCTAACCCCAGCATGGTTGATACGGATAGAAGTTTGCAATCCAAATAACCTGTATCACTTTCTATACTTGTGGCTAAGAGTAAATAAAATGCTGATGAAGTGTTACAAAAAAAAGATAATGTAGGCAGATATTTTTTTGACAAGTCAACAATAAGTTAATTTTACAGTGGGTAAAGAGTCAGAACAAATAAAAGATAAGTTCCTTTGACATAAAGTTTTTAGTTTTAGATCTAGTGATCATATCTGCATTTCCTAAATTATACCATCTTGAATGTCCTGATATGTATGTATACAGAAGAAACAGGAAATATCAAATGTACAGGATCCAGATACTGTTCAGGTAACTCTTAAACAAGACAAGATGAATCAGTTCAAGAAAGCTCTGTTGTCTGTTGTAGAGCTCATGAACAGACTAAAACGTTCTCCAAGTATAAACGTGTAGAAGAATAACAGTTTGTATTAATCAGTATCTGCAAATTTTAGTAATCCTAATAATTTTGAGGTTAAACTGCCAATATCTTTCAGTAATCCTAATCATATTGAGGTTAAACTGCCAATATCTTTCAGTAATCCTAATCACATTGAGGTTAAACTGCCAATATCTTTCAGTAATCCTAATCATATTGAGGTTAAACTGCCAATATCTTTCAGTAATCCTAATCATATTGAGGTTAAACTGACAATATCTTTCAATAATCCTAATCATATTGAGGTTAAACTGCCAATTTACTTTAAATCAGCAGTGGCATAGATTTTCAGAAAAAATGAAAGTTATAATCAGTTAGTTGTAAACATTGTATGATTGTGAGACTGAAAGAAATCAACTTGATAGTTTCAGAATCCACTCAGTGTTGTTGGATCATGTGTGATAATAACCCTCGAACTATACTACTGATCTAATCAGCGTATCCTATAACTAAAAAGATCATCTCTACTTGACTCCAAGTAGACTATTCTGTATCTGTTAAACCTAGCACTTGCTCCTACAGTACTTATTACCTTGATACGGCACTCTTGTCATAGATAGTACCCCAAAAAGGCAACCCCCATTTCTCGGTCACCCACGTCCCCTGGAATCTTTTTTAAAGTTTTTTTTGTCTATCCTTCTAGCATGTTGAGGGATCAGTTGCTAGTGTCCTCTCCTGCTCAGCTGGTGAACCTGGGAATATTGAGGCAATGCTACAATTGCCTCATGTACACAGACAACCCACTCCTCCTCCCACAAAACACAAATACATGCGAGAGATGCAACTATACGGCCAAACTGGAGGCTGAGCTCTCTCAACATAGGACTGGCAAGACCAGTCAGGAGGAGAAGGTTACCACACACACTATAGACCCAGTCTCACATAGTACCATTACAACCTCAAATCATACACATAAACACACAAAGACATACTCGGAGGCTCTGATCAAAAATCTACCAAAACAGCAGAGGCCACCAAAGCAGACACCCAAACAACTACCACCTCAGAACACAACACCTGCAACACATAGACCTCACAGTCAGAGTGTCAAACAGTCACAGCCCTTAAGGCCAAACACAATGCCAGACACACTAGTCATTGGTGACTCCATAGTCAGACACACTGACGTCCCGCTCATCAGACTGAGTAAGGAGAAGGTCACAGTAAGCTCCCTGTCGGGCGCTAGAATCCGCCACATAACGCAAGCACTCAGGTCTCTCAACAGCAGGTACAAATATGACTCAGTCATTGTCCACGCTGGTGTAAACGACCTGAGACGTACCTCCTTGGACTACATGAAAAGAGACATTGAGGAGCTCTCTGATTATGTAGCCCAGGCAGGTATGACCCTGACCTTGAGCAGTATCCTACCTTCACCAGGAATGATGCCACAATACAGAGATAAGATGATCAGCTTTAACAATTGGCTTAAACACTGGTGTCATTCAAAGGGGATCCAGTGTCTGTCTGCCTGGGATGACATGCTGGACAAGCCACGCTGCTTCACAAGGGACGGCTTGCACCTGTCACCCCTGGGATTCCGGATATTGGCAAAGGCCCTTGCCACCCCCATAGTGCCTTTTTTAGGCAAGTCTCAAATTCTAAACCTACCACCCTAAAACACAAAAAAGGAAAAAAACTAAGGGTAATGCTGCTCAATGCCAGAAGTCTAAATCTCAAAATGCACGCACTCGAGGCCCTTCTCAGTATGGAGAACATCGATGTCTGTGCTGTGACAGAAACCTGGTTCAAGGCTCCTGAGAGCACCCCAGCGCTATCAGGTTTTACCTCATATCATGCGTTCCGGCCCCAAAATCCGGACAATACCAAGAAAGGAGGGGGGGTATCCATATTCATCAAGGACACCCACACCTCAAGACTGGTGGCAACGCACGATGCATCGGAGACCATCCAGGTGCAATTAACCATAGGCAAGACTGCTCTGCAAATTGTAGCATGTTACAGGCCACCCTCACAAACTCAGGAACCTCACATGGCCTTCCTGAAAACACTAGAGGGATAAATGTATCACCAAACACCATCATACTAGGTGACTTCAATGACCCTAATATAGACTGGGAACACTACTCAAGCCCAAACACCCTAGCCCAAATGTTCCTGGAATTCATAAACTCAAATGCCATGGAACAACTAGTCACCATCCCCACAAGAGGAGATAACATACTTGATCTCATCATCACGAACATGGGAGCACAATGTTCAACACCGGAAGTATACCCCTCACTGGTGAGATCAGATCACAAACTAATCTCGCTGGAGGTCCTCATCCCACCCCCACCTGAAATAAAAAAGACCACAGTAAAGAACTTCTCAAAAGCCGACTTCACACTTCTAAAGACTAGTGTGGTCTCCTTTAAGGCCCCGAGCCGGGAAAACAGTACTCAAGCCGCTGAATCACTTACAAATGCCTTCTACCACCACCTGCAGGCCTGCCTGCATAACGCAATCCCAAGCAAAACAAAGACTCTTTGTACCAAAGGCAAGCGTCCAGTCTGGTGGACCCCAGCCATAAACAAACTCTACAACAAAAGGAGGAAGCTACTACAAGATAGAGCAAAATCCTTAAAAGGTAAGACACCCTTGATCACTATAAGTAAAAAACTAAGAGCTCTCATAAAATCATCCAAAGCAAATTTCGAGAGAAAAATAGCTAAAGACTCAAAAGACAATCATAAGGCCTTCTTTAGCTATGTTAGAAACCTGGGAGGAAACTCCCAGATATGCTCAGAACTAGTTCAAAATGATGTGAAGATTACTGATCCTACAGACATTGCCAACATACTGGCTGACAGGTTCAGTGCAAACTTCTCCCCCCCCCCAAAAGGAGAGATATCTATACCAAACGATTGCAGCCCCCCAAACATCTCCAGTGCCCAAGTGAGAACTGCTCTCTCCAAAGCAAAAACACAGCATCCATGGGACCTGATGGTGTCCCCGGCTGTGTGCTCCACTAACTCAATGAGGAATTAAACCCACAGCTAGGACAGCTGTTTAATCAAAGTCTTACCTCTGGATACGTACCCAGGGAGTGGCGCACTGCAACTGTGGTCCCACTTCACAAAGGCGGTGCCTCCACCGACCCTGGAAATTACCAGCCCATTAGCTTGACAAGCCTTATCTGCAAAGCCATGGAGAGGATCATAATGGACCTCATAAATAAAGACATAGGAATTTGCAGACTTTGGATCCAACCCAGTTTGGCTTTGTCAAAGGCAGATCATGCCT
This sequence comes from Protopterus annectens, assembly GCF_019279795.1. NCBI lineage: Eukaryota > Metazoa > Chordata > Ceratodontiformes > Protopteridae > Protopterus > Protopterus annectens. The sequence continues at coordinate 1,956,852,134 of NC_056735.1, forward strand.
TTTAAACTTGGTTGACTTTTTCAAACAGTCACCAAAGCCATTGATGAGGAAAGGCAGTCCATACAACCTACCTCGATCTGGCTAAGGCCTTCGATACAATACCCCACTCGGGTATCATTGAAAAACTCATCAGCTTAAATGTTAACCCATACATCACAAGATGGGTTGCAAACTGGCTGAGTGACAGAACCCACAGGGTCAGAGTTGCTGGCGCCATGTCAGACTCAAAGCCTGTCACAAGTGGTGTCCCACAGGGCTCAGTCCTGGGCCCACTCTTGTTTGGCATCTACTTTTCCAAGTACAAGCAAACACAGCAGGGTTATGGCTGACAAAGTTTGCAGATGACTGCAAACTGGGCGCCATAGTAGAAAACACATCTGACACAGATATCCTTCAGAAGGGTCTCACAGAAATGGATAACTGGTGCCAGAGCCATGGCCTAAAGTTAAATGCCAAAAAATGCATAGTCATACCCTTCGGGAAAAACAAGGTTACCCCTAGCTACCAAATAGGTGGCAATCCACTGAGCACAGAAGACGTTATCAGGGACCTAGGGACCCAGGTTGATAGTAGTCTGTCATTCGACACCCATGTAGCTAAAGTAGTTAGGAAGACCTTTTACATTGCCCACCTTATCATGAAGGGATTCTCATCTAGATCAAGGGAGGTCATAGTCTCCCTTTACTCATCACTCATCAGACCAATGATTGAGTACAATGCCCCATTCGGAATGTATCTGACCAGACACTTGCAGCAGCTGGAGAGGCCACAAAAGTTCCTCACCAAAAGGATAAAGGGTCTCAAAAATCTGTCCTATGCTGCCCGACTAAAAGAACTCCAGCTCTATTCAGTCGCACGCTTGCTCAGAGGTGACCTTTGCCTAATATACAAGGCCATGTCAAACCCAGATTTGATGAATATGCTTCACCTCAGAAAATCTAGATCCATCAGAGCCACAAGGGCGGGAGACTTAAACCTCGACACGGCTATTAATAGGGCGTGCTGGAGGGATAGATTCATCACCCAAAGACTCCCTATGCTGTGGAACAAAATCCCGGTACATGTGAGGCAGAGCACCTCGCTGGCCTTGTTCAAGAGAAATCTTGACCAATGGATGGGAGATCGCAGATATACCCCAGGGATTACCTCAGTGTCACTGCTCGACAGAGGCACAGCAAAATAATGGGTATAGTTCCCCATACTAAAGGGGTGGCGTAAGCCACAAAACGATGGGCTAGGCTTGTAAATGCCCTCGGGCAGATAGCCTAGTATGAACCTATGAACCTATGAACCCCATTACCCATCGGCATCATCCATAGAGTTTACTAAAGTAACTTCATGAACAGCTAATGCCCTCCATAGAGTTTAATAGGCAGGTAGGAAATGGAGGTAGGCTGCCAGGTATTTCCTCCATATCATATACATCTACAGAAAATTCATCACTAATCCATCTACCATATATATATCACTGTGATATAGGAAGAAAATGGAGTACATGGAGGAAATCTGTACAAACACAGTAATTACATAGTATGAAAACTATGGGTGATATATACTTTGAAAATGAATTGAGAATCAAGTGAATTTCTTTTTTGTGGAACATATTTTCTGCATTTCATGTAATGTACTTAGCTATGCCATAACGTATTAGTATTTGAATTACTGACTGTAAATTTATTGTTTAGACATTAAACAGCAGTCTTTGTATTAATGGCTATAAATTTAAAGTATAGCAACTGGAGCTACCTTTTAAAAGAAATGTTAATATTACATATAATGCAGAGTGAGTTATTAGTTTGTGTTTCTTTAAGAGAGCTAAAGCTACTGGTAATTGTATGTGATGTGACCCCACCTTTACAAAGAAACTTCTGTAAGTATTAAGACTTGTGTGCAAGCATCTTCAGTCAAATATATATATATATATATATATATATATATATATATATATATATATATATATATATATATATATTATAGGTCCACGTCGAAGCCTTGAAATACTGAAATCTTGTATTTTAGTATTTCGAGACCAGAATGTTGACACCAAACAAAATCAAAACTACAAAATAACAAAGCTTAAAATATTGTAAACATAAATAAAATCCAAGCCTCCCCCCAAACAAACATAAATACACAACATAAGTCAAAGAAACTAACTTGACCATATGTTCTTGCACCCTCCCCCCACACCCCTTCTACTTCTATCTACCAACTCTGAGGTTGCACTAACAGGAAAAAAAATAAAAAAAAACACAAATGTACTACTACAAGCCCTACACTCCCTTTGCAAACAACCATATTTACATTCACTCATAACACCCATACACACTACACATGTACTAAAATCACCACATACAACACTCACACACATACATTCTTAAATATATACCCTGACCTACCCCTAAAACTCCCTACAAAAACTAATAAACAAATTTCTACCCCAAACCCCTAAAAATTAAACACCTACCTGAATCTCTGTACATAAACGAACATCGGCCGCCATAACACAAAACCCTTCAAGATACACTACACAATAACATACATACCACACTACACCTGTAGTGCATTCAGAAAACTCATTTTCAAAAAACTGCACTTTTGACATTCTGGTCTCGAAATAGAGCAATTCGAGATTTCAGTATTTTAAGATATAAAAGTGGACCCTAGATATATATATATATATATATATATATATATATATATATATATATATATATATATATATATATATATTTTTTTTATCACTTGTACTACATCTAGTGTCCATCTACCTCCAAGCAAAGGTGAAATCAGAAATGAGAGGGTCAGAAAGAGTGGTTATAGTATGCTTGGCCACTAGTCATATATCTATGTTCTGTTTCACATCCACTGGAAATACATGATTAATATCTAACATGCATGACTTGCATTTATGTGTTGGCTTAAGCTATGGTTTTAAAGGTAACATTCTACAAAAAGGCATCAAGCAGGCCTTGCATGTACCATTAAGGATCCACTCTGCAGTATCAGTAACTTAGCTTCTTGGTTAAATCAAGCTTGTGTGCATATGTGTACTTGGGGGTGGGGGGGGGGGGGTGAAATCAGAGTTTTGAAATAGGATTCCGGTTCCAAATAAACCTGAAGAAATAAAAACTGCCAGCGGCAATAAGAACTTTCTATTTTATGACTATATTACCTCAGAAGTGGAAATGGATGTAAGGTGATTGGCTATAATAAATGGTAAGGATGCTAACACAAAATGCACAACTAACTATGGTGTCTTTTACCTGAGACAAATTAACCATGAGATTTCACTAGGAGGGCTCAGGGCAGCAAGTATTTGCAGGAATCTTTGATCAACGAGAATATCAGAGTACGAATGTATTATGCCACTCAGTACAGCCAAAAGATGTTTGAATGCTATGCATACTTATTATACATTATTTGTAGTTAAAACTTTTAAGTTGAAACTGATACTAGTTTAAGGCTATAATAGAAGTCCTATTTTTTGTGGGGCGGGGGGGTGAAAGCATCTAATACCCTATACCAGAGCCTTTACTTATTGTAATCATCTAATCACCCCAGAGATCACTGAATTTTGAGGCAGAGTTACAAGATTAGCTAAAATTAGTTTTGCAGAAAGAACCATCATTTTCATATGTAGTTACCTTCTATTAAGGGTAAATTGTTTATTATATGCTTGGTCTATTTTATTCTGTAACACAGATCTCCTAATAGTGAATGCAAGGTACTTTCTATTTTTCATCCATACTATCACCCATCATGTATGCACACTATGTACAAGTATAACTCAGGTTTGACGTGTGGGTAGGCTGAATTTTTTGTTATGATTTACACTGTAGAGAAGGGCATAAACCAATTTCATACTCATTATGTGTAACTCTTACTCTCAAAATAAAAATTAAAAAAGAATGAATGTTTAACTGAAGAACATAAGCATCCATTTTGCATAGACTATTTTAAATGATGCATAGTAAATTATGCTCATGTGCTGTCTTTTCCAAATGTTTTGTCAGAGAAAACATTTCATTTGATATCATGGTTATGCTGCTTCCAGCAAGTGAAGTACATAAATACTATATTATTGCCTGTTAGTCTCTGAACTTATCTGATGTGCATATTCATTGTTAATGTTGTAAACTCAGTGTGCATGCTGGGCATTCCATTTTAACTGCAGCTCACCATCTGGCTGGGTAACTGAGCTGTGAAGTTTCAGCTCAGATACTTGGAAATCATTTTATGTTTTTCATCTCTAGTGATAATATTTGATTCTGTCTGACTTTATTTATTTATTTACTTATTTATTTGGAGAAAAAAGATTTCCTGTTTACAAACTTGGCATCTGAAGATGATTTAAAAGAGACCACATTACCAGGATTGCTTATTAAATGGTAATCATTTGAAATGTTGGGACCTACTTCAGTGAGTCCAGAAATGGGGAGCCTGAATAGCCCTCCCACAACAAAAATGGACTTACATATAGTTACACTGGCCATTTCTTGAAATGTTCCAAACTTTCTCTGAGGTATGGTGATCTCAGAACTGGCCTCATGTTGGGGTACAAGAAAAGCATGTTTAAGGGAAAAGAATGATGTTCAATATTCACTCTTGTCCTGCATTTTTTGGCTTTTTTTTGGGGGGGGGGTCTCAGCACATGGTAATAAAAGTTTTGATATTTCAGTAGGGTGCTTTACTAAAGATCTTGCAGTGAAATTAAAAATATGATAGTAAATAAACTTAAGAAATAATGGAAGTATTGAAATAAATAATGCAGTGTGCTATACAAAATAGTGTGGTGAGTGTTAGTATGTAGGGTTACATGAACGATTTAAAATAACATAATATGCACTGCATGCAAATGACCAAATAATGACATGCAACTGAGTGTCAGCATTTCTAATAAGAACCATTATATATGCAAATAATGAACTCAAACATGATGGCATGATGTAAAAATGTCTAAAGTTAACAAGATGAACCATGGCAATCAGTTCTGTTAAACATTAAAATTTTTTGGAGTACATGTGTTTCACTCATGCTAAAATGCTACTGCATCTGTTGTAGTATATTATCCTGTGTTAGTGGCTCTATTTATAGACACTCGGCAGGATTCACAAAGGCTTACATGGAGTTTAAGAGTAGTGTAAGCCTCCGTGTAAGCCTCCCGATCCAGGAACAGCCCAAACCTCCGTGTAAGAGACAGCTAACACGTCTCTTACACGGACTGGGCGTGGAAATGCTCAATACCTCATTTGCATCTCAAAGATATGCAAATTAGGTATTTGAGCGATCCAAGAAGCCTAAACCAGTCCGTGTAACGGACGTGTTAGCTGCAGAAATGTACTCAGCTGACAACTGAGTACATTTCTGCAAAATTGACAACGGAGCTATGTCAGCTCCAAATAAAGGGTGCATATGTTTCATTTAGCATGCCAATGGCCAAATATGTGGCCATTGGCATTAAAAAGTGTTGCAAAAGTATTTTAAATAACTTTTTTTTTTGTGGGAATTTCATGTGTAACTGCAGCGCACACCCGCGCAAATGGGGTGCGCTGCCTAAAACTGAAAACCGAAGCTTATAAGCCCACAATTGTGGGTTTAATGTATTACATGGAATGACAATGCAGGGACTAGCAGACCAAAAACAATATGGCCTCCGTGTAGTGGTTGCCAAGGGGGGGAAGCTCCGTGTAAGAAATGTAACTAAGCATTACTAGGCAATCCTATGTAAATGAGGGTTACAATACTGAATCACACTGCCACATAGGTAATGAGCACTTTCTGAGTAGTGTAAGAGTTATAGAAGGGGGAGGAACAGAGTAAGAGGTAGGTGACATCACAGGGGGGAATGATAGAAATAAATGTATCAGATTGGAGGGCAATGTAATGTGACAGATGACAGACAGACATCAGGGAGAGAGGTGTGTCCCAACAGAACACTAGGAATGTCAGGAAATAGAGGGTGCACACTATCCCTACACTCAAACTTTCTTGATATACGTGCATGCGCGCGTGTGCGCGCGTGTAAGGCAGGTTCAACATGTGGGAGCATGTTGCAAACCGTTTACAACGGTTTGCGCGGGTGTGCACGTGTGGAAGGCAATGTAAACATCAGGAAGCCTGTTGCCTGATGTATAAGGCTGTGTGCGCGCGTTTTACCATTAATCAGCCCAGTTCAAGCCGTGTAAGGATGTGTGCGTGCGTTTAAGTCACTGTGAGCGTGCTTATGCTGGTGTGCACATTGCTCCGCTTGAGGAAACAGAGAGGAAAAAGGAAACAACCAGATTACAAGGAAGCTGCCAGAGGATACTGCTGGAGTTAATTGGTGATAACAATTAGAAGCAGGCAATTACACAGGCAGACTAGAAGCCCAACCCAGCACTTAAAACACTGCAAACAGCAATGCAGGGTGTTTCTCTCAAGAGATACTGCAAGAAAGGAGTAAGCTATCAGAATTGAAAACTGAAAAAGCTGAACTCAGAGCAGAAATGCTAGGGGCTGCCATAGCTGTTATAATCATGCATAGGTGAATTGCTGAGGGTGGTGACAATGCAGATGATGACAGACAACCCAGAGTGAGGAGAAGAAGAAGAGTATATAGGCCCAGGGTCACCTACCATGGGTTACATGAGCAGGAGATAGTAGAGCACTACAGAGTGGACAGAGACCTTCTGCAGCAAATTGTTGAGCTGTGCAGGCCACGTCTCACACACAGAACCAACAGAGGGGAACCCATCCCAGTGGAAACCAAGGTATGTGTTGGCCTAAGAATACTAGCAACAGGTACCTTCCAGAGACCAACTGGTGATATGATGGGGATATCACAGGCATCAGCCTCCAGGGTACTGCACCAGTTCCTGGATGCCATGTCAGCACATGTCGGTGATCATGTATATTTCCCCAATGCCTGTGAGGTATTGGCCAGCAATATGCGTCTCTTCCAGCAAATAGCGGGATACCCTGAGGTACTGGGTGCAATAGACTGCACGCGCATACGCATCAAAGCACCAGCCGGTGAGCGGGGTAGAGCCTATATTAACCACAAGGAATTCCCCTCCATCAACTGCCAGGTCATGTGTGATGCCCAGGGCTTAATAATGAAAGTGTGTGCTGGCTGCCCTGGGAGCTACCACGATTCCCACATCTGGCATCTGACGCAGCTGTACCAATCATTTGCCAGTGGGGATTTCCCACACGGACACCTAGTGGGGGATGCAGGTTATGCACTTGAGCCGTGGCTGATGACACCCATCAGAAATGCACACACACCTGAACAGGAACGCCATAATGAGGCACACGCACAAACATGTAATGTCATAGAGCGTGTGTTTGGGCTGCTCAAGTCACGGTTCCGGTGTCTGGACACATCTGGTGGAGCCTTGCAGTACACACCAACTACATGTACCCAAATGATCATGATATGTGCTATGCTACATAATATGATCCTGCGGAAACAGCTGCAGCAGGACCAGCATAGGGCTGGGCCAAACATACCCCCACCATTGCCAAGGCCACCACAGGCAAAGGGTGACTCAGAGGAGGAACAACCTGACCTTGCCCCAGTAGGCAGAAGGAGGTGTGCCCAGTATGCCCTGGCCTTGGCAAAGAGGCAACGCATAGCACATACACTGGCTCAGTAGGAACACTGGGACTGATACCCCCTCCGACTCACTCATATAGTAATATAGTAACAGGGATGCCTAACATGACACAACCTGCTTCCAAAAATGTACAGGGAGGGCAGTATGTGAATCCGACAGAGGCAGCCCTGCAGCACCACCTGAGGCATCAATGCCATGTGTAAAGTAATGTAACACCATGTACCATATACACACCTGAGGACCCTGACTAACATCCACCCTCACCAATCATAAACCACAAAAACACAAACCCACCTTCATAGGTACCACAAGGGATGGGAACCTAGATGTAATGCTACCCAATGCCAGAAGTATAAACAGCAAGATGCGTGCAGTGTAAATGCACACAGTATAGAGAATGTAGATACCAGTGCTGTAATAGAAAACTGGGTCAAAGCCCACATCAACACCCTAACACTACCAGGTCACACCTCATACAGTGATGTACATGTGCAAAAACATGGAACAAGCTACAAAACGAGGGTGACTAGCAATAAATGTCATATATAACCACACCCCCATGTTGGTACCACAACAAGAAGCAACATGGATTAGCCATGGTCAAATACCAATGGCTAAAACTGCCTACTACTATATAGCTTGCTGCAGACCACTGTCCTAATAGCAGGAACCGCACCAGGTCTATGTTCATAGGTTCATAGGTTCATACTAGGCTATCTGCCCTAGGGCATTTATAAGCCTAGCCCAGAGTTTTGTGGCTTCCGCCACCCATTTAGTTTGAAGGATAATATGCCCATTATTTTGCTGTGCCTCTGTCAAGCAGTGACACTGAGGTTATCCCTGGGGTATACCTGCAATCTCCCATCCATTGGTCAAGATTTCCCTTGAACAAAGCCAGCTAGGTGCTCTGCCTCACATGTACTGGGATGTTGTTCCACAGCATAGGGAGTCTCTGGGTGATGAATCTGTCCCTCCAGCACGTCCTATTAATAGCCGTGTTGAGGTTTAAGTCTCTTGCCCTTGTAGTTCTGATGGATTTAGAGGTTTTGAGGTGAAGCATGTTCATTAATTCCGGGTTGGACATGGCCTTGTATGTCAGGCACAGGTCACCTCTGAGCAGACGGTAAGCGACTGAATAGAGCTGGAGTTCCTTCAGTCGGGCAGCATAAGACATATTTTTGAGACCCTTTATCCTTCTGGTGAGGAATTTTTGGGCCTTTCCAATTGCTGCAGGTGTCGGGTCAGATACATTCGAATGGGGCATTGTACTCAATCATTGGTCTGATGAGTGATGAGTACAGGGAACAATGACCCCCGTTGATCTAGATGTGAATCCCTGTATTATCAGGTGGGCAATGTAGAAGGTCTTCCTAACTACTTTGGCAACGTGAGTGTCAAACGAAGGTTACTGTCAACCTGGGTGCCCAGATCCCTGATAACCTCTTCTGTGCTTAGAGGATTGCCACCTATATGGTAACTAGGGGTAACCTTGTTTTTCCCGAAGGGTATGACTATGCATTGTTTAGCGTTTAACTTTAGGCCATGGCTCTGGCACCAGTTATCCATTTCTATGAGACCCTTCTGAAGGATGTCTGTGTCAGATGGGTTTTCAACTATGGTTCCCAGTTTGCAGTCATCTGCAAACTTTGTCAGCCATAATCCTCCTGTGTCTGCTTGTACTTCTGAAAGGTAGATGCCGAACAAAAGTGGGCCCAGGACTGAGCCCTGTGGGACACCACGTGTGACAGGCTTGGAGTGTGACATGGCGCCAGCAACTCTGACCCTGTGGGTTCTGTCACTTAGCCAGTTTGCAACCCATCTTGTGACGTATGGGTTTACATTTAAGCTGGTGAGTTTCTCAATGATACCCGAGTGGGGTATTGTGTCGAAAGCCTTTGCCAGATCAAGGTAGGCTGTGTGGACTGCCTTGCCCTCGTCAATGGCCTTGGTGACTGTTTTGAAAAAGTCAACCAAGTTTAAAAGGCATGATCTGCACTTGACAAAGCCAAACTGGGTCAGATCCAAAGTCTGCAAGTCCCCTATGTCTGCATTTATGAGTTCCATTATGATCCTCTCCATAGCTTTGCAGACCAGGCTTGTCAAGCTGATGGGACAGTAGTTTCTGGGGTCGGTGGAGGCACCTCCTTTGTGAAGTGGGACCACCATTGCCGTATGCCACTCCTTGGGTACTTATCCTGAGGTGAGTTTAAGATTAAACAGCTGCCCTAACTGCGGGTTTAATTCCTCATTGAGTTCGTGGAGCACACAACCGGGGACACCATCTGGTCCCATGGATGCTGTGTTTTTCACCTTGGATAGAGCAGTTCTCACCTGAGCATTTGAGATGTTTGGGGGGCTACAATCCTCTGGTATAGATATCTCTCCTTTTGGGGGGGAGAAATCTGCACTGAACCTGTCAGCCAGTATGTTGGCAATGTCTGTAGGTTCAGTGATTTTTACATAATTTTGAACTAATTCTGAGCATATCTGGGAGTTTCCTCCCAGGTTTCTAACATAGCTAAAAAAGGCCTTATGATTGTCTTTTGAGTCCTTAGCGATTTTTCTCTCAAAATTTGCCTTGGATGATTTTATGAGAGATCTCAGTTTTGTACGTATAATGAGCAGGGGTGTCTTCCCTTCTACGGATTTTGCTCTATCTTGTAGTAGCTCCTTCCTTTTGTTGTAGAGCTTGTTTATGGCTGGGGCCCAACAGACTGGACGCTTGCCTTTGGTACAAAGAGTCTTTGTTTTGTTTGGGATTGCCTGATCCATGCAGTCCTGGAGGTGCTGGTAGAAGGCATTTGTAAGTGATTCAGTGGCTTGGGTAATGGTTTCTGCTGGCTTGGGGGCCTTGAAAGAGACCACACCAGTCTTTAGAAGTGTGAAGTTGGCTTTTGAGAAGTTCTTCACTGTGGTCTTTTTTATCTGGGGTGGGGGTGGGATGTGGACTTCCAGTGAGATTAGTTTATGATCTGAACTCACCAATGATGGGTATACTTCTGGTGTTGAACATTGTGACACCATGTTCGTGATGATGAGATCTAGTATGTTGTCTCCTCTTGTGGGGATGGTGACTAGTTGTTCCATGGCATTTGAGTTTATGAACTCTAGGAACCTTTGGGCTAGAGTGTTGGGGCTTGAGTAGTGATCCCAGTCTATATTTGGATAGTTGGAATCACCCAGTATGATGGTGTTTGGAGATACATTTATCCCCTCCAGTGTTTTCAGGAAAGCTGTGTGAGGTTCCTGAATTTGAGAGGGTGGCCTGTAACATGCTACAAACAGCAGAGCAGTCTTGCCTACAGTTAATTGCACCTGGATGGTCTCCGATGCATCGTGCATTGCCACCAACCTTGAGGTGAGGATGTGCTTGATGAATATGGACACCCACCCTCCTTTCTTGGTGTCGTCTGGATTTTGGGGCCGGAATGCATGATATGAGGTAACACCTGATAGTGCTGGTGTGCTGTCAGGAGCCTTGAACCAGGTTTCAGTCACAGCACAGACATCGATGTTCTCCATACTGAGAAGGGCTTCGAGTGCGTGCATCTTGAGGTTGAGACTTCTGGCATTGAGCAGCATTACCCTTAGTTTTTTTTCTTTTTTGTGTTCTAGGGTGGTAGGTTTAGAATCTGACCTTGCCTAAAAAAGGCACAATGGGGGTGGCAAGAGCCTTAGCCAAAGTCCGGAAGCCCAGTGGTGACAGGTGCAAGCCATCCCTTGCGAATCAGCGTGGCTTGTCCAGCATGTCATCCCAGGCAGACAGACATTGGATCCCCTTTGACTGACACCATAGTTTAAGCCAATTATTACAGCTGATCATCTTGTCTCTGTATTGTGGCATCATTCTTGGTGAAGGTAGGATTCTGCTCAAGGTCAGGGTCATACCTGCCTGGGCTACATAATCAGAGAGCTCCTCTTCTATGTCTCTTTTCATGTAGTCCAGGGAGGTACGTCTCAGGTCGTTCACACCAGCATGGACAATGACTGAGTCATACTTGTACTTGCAGTTGAGTGACCTGAGTGCTTGCATTATGTGGTGGATTCCAGTGCCCGATAGGCAGCTTACTGTGACCTTCCCCTTACTCAATCTGGTGAGCGGGACGTCAGTGTGTCTGACTATGGAGTCACCTATGACGAGTGTGTCTGGCATTGTGTTTGGCCTTAAGGACTGTGACTGTTTGGCACACTGACTCTGTGGTCTATGTGTTGCATGTGCTGTGCCCTGTGGAGGCAGTTGTTTGGGTGTCTGCTTTGGTGGCCTCTGCTGTTTTGGTAGATTTCTGATCAGAGCCTCCGAGTATGTCTTTGTGTGTTTATGTGTATGATTTGAAGTTGTGATAGTGCTATGTGAGACTGGGTTTGTGGTGTGTGTGGTTACCTTCTCCTCCTCTCTGGTCTTGCCAGTCCTATGTTGAGAGAGCTCAGCCTCCAGTTTGGCTATATAGTTGTATCTCTCGCATGTATTTGTGTTTTGTGGGAGAAGGAGAGGGTTGTCTGTGTACATGAGGCAATTGTAACATTGCCTCAATATTCCCAGGTTCACCAGCTGAGCAGGAGAGGACACTAGCAACTGATCCCTTGACATGCTAGAAGGAATAGCCAAGAAATGTTGGAATACAGGAAGATATCAAGCCCCCCAAACCACATTATATTGCTTGACTGACAATACCTACACATACACCATAGTTTCATAGTTTCATAGTTTACTACTAGGCTATCTGCCCTAGTGCATTTATAAGCCTAGCCATAGTGATGTGGCTATTGCCACCCCTTATAGTGGTAATAAGTGTACAGAATAGATTCCGAATACTGTGCCTCTGACTTAGTAGTGACACATTATGACCCCCTTACATAATTGAATAACTTGACTGTGCCTCTGTCTAGTAGTGACACAGGGAGGACCCCTGGTGTAAACCTACAATCTCACATCCAGTTGTCCAGATTTCTCTTGAAGAGAGTCAGTGAGGGACTCTGTCTAACATGAACTGGGATACTCTGCTAGAGTGTGAGAAGCCTCTGAGTTATGACTCTGTCCCTCCAGCATGTCCTATACATGTATGTGCTGAGGTTCAAATCTTTAGCTCTCATGGTTCTGGTGGATTTGGATTGCTTGCAGTGGAGCATGTCCACCAAATCCTGATTGGACATGGTCTTGTATGTCAGGCATAGGTCACCTGTAAGTATGCGGTATGCTAGCGAATAAAGCTGGATTTCCTTTAGTCTGGAAGCATATGACATGTGTTGTAGACCCCTGATCTTCTTGGTAAGGTACTTTTGGGGTCTCTCCAGGTGTTGCAAGTGCTGGGTGAGGTACATACCAAATGGGGCTTTGTATTCAATCATGGGCCTGATAAGGGAGAAGTATAGGGGTACAATGACCTCCTTTGATCTGGATGGAAAACCCTTCATGATAAGGTGGGCAAGATAGAAAGTCTTTCTAACCACTTTGGCAACATGGGTGTCAAACGAGACGTCACTATCTACATGTGTCCCCAGGTGTCTGATTTGTTTTCTGTGCTCAGTGGGTTGCTGTCTATGTATTGATTTGTGGGTACTTCGTTCCTCCCAAAGGGGATGACTACACATCAATTGCATTCAGTTTCAGGCCATGATTCTGGCACCAGCTATCTGTCTTTGTGATGGCATTCTGTAGGATGTGTGTGCCGGCTGATGTATTCACTATGGTGCCTAGGTTGCAGTCATCTGCAAACTTTGTCAGCCACAACCCTCCTATGTTTGCTTTCACATCTGAAAAGTAAATGCCAAATAAGAGGGGGTCCCAGGACAGATCCTTGTGGGACACCACTTGTGACTGGCTTTGAATCTCACAAGGCACCTGCAATGTCGACTTTATGGGTCCTGTTTCTTAGCCATTTTGCAACCTATCCTGTGACATATGGTGTTATATTTCAGCTGTTGAGCTTGTCTATGATGCCTGAGTGGGGTATTGTGTCAAAGGCCTTAGCCAAGCGCAGGTAGGCTGTGTGGACCGCGTAGCCCTCATCAATGGCCCTACTGACAGTTTCAAAATAGTCAACTAGGTGCAAAAGGCAGGATCTGCCATGTACAAAGCTGAACTGGGTGGGATCAAGGATCTGTAGGTCACCAATGTCTCTGTTTAAGAGCTCCATAATGACTCTTCCCATAGCTTTGCAGACAAGGCTGGTTAAGCTTGTGTGGTGGTAGTTGCCAGGGTCTGTGGAGGCATCTCCTTTGTGGAGTGGGACCACTGTTGCTGTATGCCAGTGTTCAGGTACATATCCTGTAGCAAGGCTAAGGTTAAATAGCATTTGTATATACGGGTTTAGCTCCTTCTGGAGTTCACATAGCATGCAACTGGGGATACCATCAGGTCCCATTGATGCTGTGTACTTGTCTTTGCTGAGTGCGGCTCTCACATGGACATCCGAGATGACAGTGAGGTTACATTCAACTGTGATAACTATCTTCTTTTGGGGGTGAGGGAGGGGGAAAATTGCACTGAACCTGTCTGCCAGAATGTTGCCAATATCTGTCAGGTCACTGAAATATATGTTGTTGTGTACCAACCGGTGCTTAGCTACGGGCAAGCAATTTGCAGCCTTTGAAACACTACTCAGCTACGGGCACTCTGTCTCACAGCAGCTTAGCTATCACTACATTTCTAAATAATTTTATTATTGTATTACTTGAAATATATGCTCCATTTCATTCCATTTTACAAAAGGAAATACTTTTACATTTGTACAATACTGTCAGGGGCCTTTTTAGTGCTTATTTACAAAAAAAAAAAAAGGCTGTTGTGTGGGCTCGAACCTTGCCTGCCTGCTCTTAAGCCAACAACTCTACCACTATGCTATTACTTCTTGGCTTACTTTGCATATTTAGTTCTTATATCCTTTTCCACTGATTGCTAACTGCAGTTGCGCTAGTAGCACACCACAGCACAGTAGCAAACATTTACGGGGTTTAAAAAAAATAAAACCATTTTTATTTTCATTTTATAACATCTGTTCACTTTTTACATTGCTGGTCTGTGGGGGCATGTGTTGTGTAGTGTGTTTATTCACATTTCCATGGCCTCTCTAGTGGCTGTTTACTTTCAGCCATTCTAGACTTCCAGGGGCGTGTCCGCTTGCAGGGCTTAGCCTACGGACACGCCCCCTACTATCTTACACGGACTGTGTAAGAGTTACGGTGTGATTCAGCATGCCTCATGCACCTCATGCATATGCATGACATGCTGACATCACACCGTTTAACTGCAGCCTCCGTGTAAGAGTTATAACTCTTACACGGAGGCTTCCTGAATCTGGCCCACTGTCCGTGATACTATCAGTCATAATCCACTATTTTGCAGAAGGGCCTGCTAGCAGCTTGTATACTATTGTCTCCATGACCATGATATTTGTGACTACTACTGTGTGAATAGAAGCATCATATAGGAATTACTTTAAATTTATCAGTCTTATGTGGGTTCATGAGGAATGCATGGTATACCTATTTTAGAAAACACAAAGGTGTGCACAATATTGATCACCATTGTTATGGAGATCTTTCAGCATAATTTAGTGGATACATTACGAACTTCACAGTCATTGGACTTTTAAAACTATCACCAGTTATTTGACATAATGCTGCAGAGGTGCGTACTTGGTTTTCTACAAACATCTAAGGAGAGAACCATCACTATGAAAGGAGTCAATGGCGTATCACACTCACCTGAAGTTATCAAGGATAATGACTATCAAGCATTGCTCCACATGTCAGTCAGAAGGGCTTTCACTCCATCAACTGTCAGATGATGTACAGTGCACAAGGAATTATATACAATGTGTCTTTGCACCATGCAGTTACTTCCCATAATTCCAATAAATGGCGCAGGTCTGACTTGTACCAATATTCTGTGCAGGGTGACTTCCCACAATGTCATCTACTTGGTAAGTGCACACACTGACACACACAGAGGTCATAATTGTCTGGTTTCATGAATGTAGGTAATAGACCCCTTATAACAGTGTCCACTGTTGCATAGTGCACGTGATGGGGGATAGGCATTGGAATTGTACCTGATGACCTCCCTTTCCACATCTGTATCCTTCAGACAGTAGCAGAGGTGGTGTATGGCAATGCATTTCTGCAGACAAACAGCATAGTTAGGCATGTGTTTGGCCTTCTGTAGGCCATGTTTTGTTGCTTGGTTACCTTTGGTAGTGCATGGCAATATGCTTTAAAAACCTGCAACAAGATATTCATGGTCTGTGTCATGCTTCATAACATGGTGCTCTGAAAACAATTGAAACATGGGGATACTGTAGCACTGTTTGATATATAAATGGCAATGGTAATGGAGGAACAGGGTGTGGAGTGGGATGTCCTGTACGGCAGAGGCAGACTCAATACATCATGTAACTGACAAAGAGGCATTATGTGTTCAACAGCTCTGCATCATAATAAGACAGACACAGAATAAACTTGATTCATTCAACAACACACCTATGCTATACAACAAATGGCTTTCACTGGCCATGCTGTGTATCAGATATTACCATACTGATGCAGGATAGAGGACAGGCAAGGCACAGTCACCATCATCTGTGCAGTTCTTTGGGGCACATTGAGAGAATACAGTAATGGTAGCATGGGTGGTAAATGCTGTAGCCATGCACATGGCTAGGAGTTTGGAGGGTCAGGGATCACATCATTCATAGAGGGGGTGGAAGTTTCATGGGTAGAACACTGGCTGAGTGCACCATGTAGCACTGCAGTGTCAGGACTTGAGGTATCCTATCCACTGGATGGTGTACAATGTTGACAGCATATTCAGAAACATCACTGTGCTACTCGTTGTGTCAGTGCAGTTGAATGCTAGTATTCATGAGACTGTCACATGTGGCGTCAGCTGTAGACAGTTTGGCACTTATCTCCAGCTCAGCTGTTACATCTGAGTCACCGCCAGTTAGGAGGGTTCTTTTTTAATTCACTGGTGAAGAATACCTACAACTACTCTGTTTATATAAGATGCCTCTGTGGTGGGTGTGGTGGTCTAGCCACAGTGGCTAGCCTATCTCTTATGATTTCCTGTTCCTTAGTCCTGGCATGCAGTATTATATCACTGTTCCTGCAATGCACTAGTACTATTGTCTTATTAGGTCTTCCCACTGTACTGATTTGATTTTCTGGACTATTAAATGCCATAACTGGTTCTATCCCTTTATCAGTCTCAAGAATGTCCAATGTACAATTTGATTTTGTTAGCACTTCCACCTCTTATATGATGAACTTTTACAGTCACTGCAATTAGTTCCAGATCCAGCAAAAGGGAACTTAGGCAGCTGCATAGGGCCTCATGCTGGCTACAGGACCCCATAAAACTTTTGAAAAAGAAACAAAGAATTTAAGCTGTCCATGGTGTTGACTTGATTCCTTCATAAACTATTAAGAATGAAAGAAAAGAAACTGGCCAGCTCCCAGTTCCCAATTTAAGTACCATTACTCTGTTTATGACTGCCTGCCAGTGTCTTTGGGGAACTTTTCAGTTATTGGGGCAACACTTTCAAGGTGATTGTTCAGCTGTAATTCTGTTCCTTAGCATGCCTGCTAACCACATATATGTAAACATTATTTGTTTTCATAATACATTACTAAAAAACAAGATTTTATTAAATTTTAAACACAACTGGTTAACAGACTTCTTAAGAAACTAGATTACAAGTGTATGATCGCGTTGAAAGTGTTGCCCAGATAACTTACAAAGAAAACTATCAACTGGCTCCGACTCTGTATAAAAAATCCAGTTTCAAGACTATTTACTGTTAACAAAATCCACATAGAAATCAGTGAAAATGTATTTTTACTTATTAAACATTTCCGTTCCACCTGTTGTGTGCTTCAGTGTATAAGAGGCACTGTTTACTTTCAGGGACCATTTGGTTGGGGCAGAAATGGGACAGGGCAGAAGTCTGAGGTAAGATCCAAAACTTAAGAAATGGAAAGCAAGCAGGTGTGAAACCGCCTACTGTTTCTGAACAGTTACATAACTTGTTTCCGAAAAAAGGCCGCGCCAGGGAAACTTGCAAATCTTGCAAGCAGTGGTACACCTTTCCTTTGCCTCCAGACAGAGCTGTTTATTTCTTACAGAAAAGGACTGGATGTCTGCTGTGACCTGTTCAGTTACTTACACAGTACAGTTCCACGAGTTCACATGGTACGATCCTAGGCAGATGAATTCATTTTCCTCAGTAAATAGAAAAACTCCATCCGATTTTAAGTGAAAGTCATGTAATGCAAACTACAGTTATACTGTGTTATATCTGTGCATAGTGCCACCAAATCCATACATGTCTTTAAACATAAACCACTGTAAAGTGATGAATTGTAACTTGTATGCTGTTATTTCACATAAATGACATGGTGCTATTAAACTGAAGGGTGTCTCTTTATGGAAACAAGCAGAAAGGGCAAAAGATTGTTCATAAGTGTAGGTACTTCTCCAGGCACGCTTCGTGGCAACAGTTCTTTTTTGTGAAGACTGTTGCCCCATTAAAGGAAAAGTACCATCTTTGGCTCAAACAACCAATGAGATTGCTGGAGTAAATAGAAAATATGGCGGAGTATGGCTATTGCTCTTTTGAGTTCTTCTTAGTAAGTGATGCAGAGGTTGGTGCATGTGTGTGTGCATGCGTGTCTGTGTGTGTGTCTGTGTATGTGTGTTTGTGTGCTGCATTTTTTCTACACGATAAACCAGGTAAGGGAACAACACAAAAATGCTGTCTTGTAAAATGACTTGCTCAAACTCACACATAAGTGAAATTCAGGCAGAAAGAATCAAACCCTGAACCCTTCACTATAGAAAGCTTCTCATTAGGAGCTTAGATCCTTAATCCTCTGCACTAACTGTGAGACATGTATTTATTTATTTTTTTGATAATTGGTAAGTCACTGAATTTTAGTCAGTCAGCTAATAATACCAGTCATTAGAGTCTTGCCTCTGATTTTGCAGAATAACATTGATCTCTGATTTTGTCTCATAGTTATACCCTAACCCTTGATAACTTATTGTGTTCTGGTAATTCACTAAGGATTAAAGTCAGTCAGCAATACCAGTCATTAGTTTAATAGCTCTTCCTGTTCCAAAAATGCATGCCCATGCCACACCAATTATTTTGTTAACTTAGCAGGTGCATTACTCTGCCTAGGGCCTCAACTGATGATGATCCATCTGTGATGCTATGAGGTAGTGCCATCTGTGCCAGGGAGAGTCGGGCAGTGCATGTGTAACATATGCCAGCATAGCTAGCTGGAGTTTTGTAAAGAACTTTATGTCATAATTTCGACAGATGCTTGTGTTAAAAATTTATTTGTAAAGTTGCTTATCATAAAAATGCATCAATAGTGTGTTCTGCAGGATAGAAAAGAGATATACATGTATGTCAGACAGTATTATTATAACTGATTAAATGTATATGTATATGTTTTAACAGAGAATTCTTACAGGGAAGAGGTTAATCTCACTCTAGCTAATTTTGAAAAAAGAGGTTGAAAATTGAATGGGTTGGCTTAAGTCTAAAAAAAAGAGGTTAAAAATTAAATGGATTGCTTTAGGCCATACAGATTTTATCTTACAGGTTTGATTTGCAGCCAGAGACAAAAATGTCTGGGAAAACCAACTCTGGGATTCAAGAAGCACGGCGCAAGGACGATTTTAGCCTTGCGCTGAGCGTCCTCACTACAGATGGCACAGCAGCGCCATATGAATATGTATGAGGGTGCACCGTCGCACCCTCGATGTGCGCAGGAAATGTGTGCAAGTGCATGGGACGTGTACAAGTGCTCTACGGAGGCATAAACATGCCCTGACACTTGCAAAACCTACTATGCCTACTAGTAGAGCCTGCCTCCTAATAGTAAGTCAGTAATTCAGTGTCCATGGATACCGAAATGTATGCTAAGCATACAAGAGTGTCCACGAACAGTGAAATAAAATTGAAGTAGTAAACACACAAGCACGTAGTGGAATGTTGAGCCCTGTCCCTAGAACTTTCACAATTAGATTCTCTGTGGTCCTATTATACATTTGAATTGCTGCAATATCGAAGGTGCAAGCAAAGCGCAGCATGTTTGCGTGTCGCTGCCCTCCGCCGAGCATAGCTTACACATTATATTCATTCAAATAGAGAAAAACATGCAGAATCAACATAAATGTTAATAGTGTAGTGTTTAGAGCATCCGCCTAACAAACGGTTTGAGCCCAACAATAGCACATATCATTTTCCATGTGGAATGAATGTCGTTTTGCCATAAAACCGACATAAGAGTATCGCATGAGATATTTAACTTAAATATCATTCAAGCAAAGTGGCACTGTCATAATGAATAAGGTACTAGTAAGCAGGTGTTAGCACAAATAAGCAGCAGTAAACACATATAAGTACCATTAAGCAAGTCTGAGTGCACTTGCGCGGGTCTAAGCAGTGTCCAGCATAGGAAATGTATATAAGTATATACAGATAGACAGAAACCCCGGTATTATATAGCACTGTCAGAGTATGTCATATCAAGCTGGGCAGGAGTGCGCAAAGCATTGCTACTCACACCACAGGCAGGATATTACCAGTGGGAGTAACATTGTTGATCTGCTAAGTCTGCTTTACACACAGAGGGTAGTCCCTGGTGAGACTACCCAAAAATTGATAGACCATTTGGCCATCCGACCATTACACAAGCAAGGACAGGTATGTTCAAGGACTAAATGGTGGGAGAGCCTGAGAATACATGGGTTGGGACAACATACGTGTAGGGCCCCTAACGCTCAGGAGAGGGCAATGTGTGGAGGTGTGTCATGGCTGCGATAACAAGTGGACAATGGATGGTATGCATGTATGTTGAACATGGGTGGGGTGGAGGAACTATGGGTATGAAATTATGGAGCCAGGCATGCCAGGGTTGGATGGGCTGGTTCTAATTGGACCACCCCGTGGAGGTTAGCGAGTTTGTTATAAGTATATGTGCATACACACATGCAAACATCAATATGTAGAAGTACATTCTCTGTAACACATTCATTCCATTTGCAGACATAAATAATATGAATATGCCCTTACAAACCTCGACAGTAGATAAAATAATAGGCTGTGCAGAAGAGGGATGGGACGAAACTGCTAAAACGCAGAAGTGTGTACAATGTCCGAAGTCAGTGCTGTGCTGAAAAAAATTAAATGTGAGGACTTTCCCACACATGGAATCATTCCTGTGATCTGCCTGCTATGGCAATGCCAATTACTAAACCGGTCTATTTGTAAAAGAAATACGCTGAACACATACATAATTAGGCTCTCATGTGTAACGTTTGCTTTACCACATAGTCATACTTATTAATTTATTGTAGTGTCATGTTAATGGGAGTAAGGATGTAATGAAGTATAGAGTCTAATCTTGACATAAACACATGTGTGTCCCATGTGGGACAACCCAAATATTGTGAATAGTATTCTTTTGGTTGCTCATGTCACCAATGTTTGTGGACTAAATGTTTGGGAGTTCTGAGGATACATGGAGTGTGTCATCCGATGGGATGGGTCTACAGGAGTAGGGAGTGGCCAGTGTGTAGTGGTGTGTATACACCATGAATCCAACTGGAGAATGGATGACTTCACTGTTATGGAGGCATTGGGGTGTGTGTTTGGGGAACCAGGAGCCATGGGTATATGGGTATATATGCAAATGAAGCAGCACAGCAATTATTGGTTAGAGCAACCACCTAATGAACAGACATTCTTGTAGCGAATCCCACTGCATCACATACCATTTACCATCGGTATTCTGTACATGAACATATTGCAACATCTGTCCACTGTATAACCTGCAAAATAACAATTAAAAGTTAAGTGAAGCGAAGTGTAGGTGTCATAAGTAATAAGGCACTAGTAAGCAGGTTCAAGCATATATAAACACCAGTAAGAAAGTGTAAGTGCGTTTGCGCTGGGTATGCATTGCTTCACACACACACACACACACACACACACACACATATATATATATATATATATATATATATATATAAATGTATATACATATATGTATATGTATATGTATATATATATATATATATATATATATATATAGTTGCAGAAATATACATATATATATATATATATATATATATATATATATATATATATACACACATATATATGTGTGTATATATATATATATATATATATATATATATATATATAGTTGCAGAAATATAGATATACGTATATATATATATATATATATATATATATATATATATATATATATATATATATATATATATATATATATATATATACATATATATATATATATATATATATATATATATATATATGTGTGTGTGTGTGTGTGTGTGTGTGTGTGTGTGTGTGCGTGCATAGATATGCACAGATATACAGCTATGATAGAAAACAGCACACAAGAATGACATATGTTCACAGGCTATGCCTATGGAAGTGAGGAGCCCAAGCAAGAAACATGAAACACGTCGCATGACCTTCCACCCCCCCCCCCCAGCCGGACATGGGAAACATACACACAAACAATGTAAAGAGTCCACTGCTCCCCAGACCACAGGCAGGATACAACTGGGGGGTACACAGTGCACCCATGAATTTTAATCTTGGAACACAGACAGGAGAGTCCCTTGCAGGACACCCCAAAACTTGGCAAGACCAAAAGAAGGTGATAGACCGAACATTCTGGCTCGGGTGTATACATACTCGGAATACAAGGGTGGGAAAGCCTGATGACCCATGGGTTGAGACAATTATATGAAATGGGTCCCGTGAAGTGGAGAGTGAGCAGCGTGTAGTGGTGTGTCCAGAACAGACTGGGACCTAGAGTAAGGATGGGTGCTGTTAAAGAGGTGCGGGTGAGGGAACTATGGGTAGCTACTTATGGGTCTAGGTGGGCAGGAGTTGGCTGATGTGGGCCTATATGGACAGCCCTATGGATGTAAGCAAATGTGTTCAATGGGCAGAGGAGTTACCCAACGAGCAGCCAGGCCCACTACGATTCCCACTGCAGCAAAGTGTAATCTATATGGCAAGGAATGGAATAACCAGATGTAGATGTATATATGTAGAGGTATGTGTGTGTATATCTACCCATAGTGATATAGAGATAAGCCTCTCCATCTCTGTAGTCCAAATGTATACATACAGAGACAGAATACAGATACATACCCACATATAAATATATACATATGCAGATACCCATAGACCCATATGTTGTTAGATATGTATATATATATATATATATATATATATATATATATATATATATATATATATATATGTATATATATACAGCAAAATATAAATATACATGTATGCATACATATACAGATATATCTGTATACAGTAATGCATATAGATATATATATGTGGCTGCAAATATACGCATGTATATAGCTAGAATATGATACAGCAGTTATGAGTTACATATGTTCACAGGTTGTGCGTATGGGGGTGAGGGGTCCAATAAACAAATGTGTAATACGTAGCATCAACCACCCCACCCTCCCAGCTAGGCCGGTGAGACATACAGACACACAATAAAAGTAAACACACCACTTCTTCCCATACCACCGGCAGGACTCTACCAGTGGGAGAGACCTGCCAGGTCTAATCTTGAAACATAGGCATCGATGTCCCTTGTGAGACACCAAAAATTAATGATCATTGGAGTCAGTCCCAGTAATGACTCATCAAACCAGGCTGTAGATGTACATTATTTTTTATTTTTATTTTATTTTTATTTTACTTTACATTTGTTGACCAGGCTAGTCTAGCTGGATATGTGTCCATTTTCAGTAGAGGCCCGGGGAGAAAAGCTCCAGTATTTATTACAAGGTTTATAAAGAAGTAGCAAAACAAATATTATTGTAAGGTGTTTTTTTTTTTGGACCAGTAGGTTGTGCAAGCCTGATAACCCATGGGTCGACACAACGTACGACATGTGTCCTGACACGGTGAGAGTGGACAGTGTGTAGTGGTGTGTTTATACCCCACCTGCACCCACAGTAAGGATGAGTGCTGTAGAGGAGTGGCAGGTGGGGGAACTATGGGTATGCAATTATGGGCCTAGGTGAGCAAGTGTTGGCTGCCGCATTGTATTAGGACCGCCCCGGGGATGTAAGTAATATTCCAAAATGGGCATAGCTGACACCCATATCTCTCAACCCCTAAGAGCAAAGCCACTGGACAGGACATAAACCATTGGGGGAACAAATAGGGACCATACCTCTGAACTGTCCCTGATTTCCAGGGACTTCCCTGATTTTGATTCAATTCCTAACTCTATCCCACTTAATCCCTCCTAAAACTGGTGACATTTGGAGGAAAGGTGGTGAATTACATGTAATGAATAACAACAACAATTAAGAGTTATAAACATCATTTACCTCAGAAAATGTGTATGAATTCATATGCTCTGAGTCTATCAATGTATCAGGTTAATAGCACCAATAATTTAAATTTGTCCCTAATGTTGTTATGACGTGTCCCTGATTCACTTTGTATTTTTCCCCAATCGTATGGGAGGTCTGACAGGGACAGAAAGCACATATTCCACTGACAACCTTAGAAAGATGATAGAATATTAGGTATGCAGTAGCATGACTCGGCTGAAGGATGTGGGTTCCAAAACCCAATTACTTGTTTGTATTGAAGTGTCAGTTCCCATGTATTAGCCAGACAGGTGCAGATTGTAAGAGGAACACACCAATAATATGAATGAAACTCTGGACAGGCTGTGGATTCCGTACAGTCGAATGGCATGCTGTCGCCTAATGGGCAGCCATTCCTGATACTGTAGGCATGCAATCCAATGTAATAGGCATCACAAGGTAATATAGTTCTCACTCCCACCCAGGGGTGTGAGTGTCAGATGCAAGCACCAAATGCTGTGTATTTGCAAGTGCAGGAGCAAGCGGGTGTAAGCCTGTTTCGCCACCAGTATGCGAGTATTACACTGGTAAAGCAATGTAGAGGCTAACTGAGTGTAAGAAACTGTAACTGGAAGTTAGCATTGCTTAGCTCCGCGCAAACCCACGCTCACCCACTCACAACTGCTTTAATGTGCCTTAATCACTCCGTATCCAACGGCCTTGTTCTGCCCAGCAACAAAATAAACGGCCTCTGCAAGGCTCGAAACCAGGAACCTGCACACACAGCTATTGTGATTTACAACTAAGCCATGGCAGATATACAGACATTGGACCTTATCACAAACATATCCTCCAGCGGAGTCATTCAACAGTATAGGAAATATATTCCATCATGTAGATGCATGTGTGAGTGTTTATGTCCAGATATAGATACATACATATATATAGATATATCAGGAACATCCCATGTGACAACAATGCATTACAAAGGAATGAAAAGGGAAACACCAGCAACACCTGTATTATGTAGTGGTGTTGTCCTATGTAATATCAAGACTCCCTCAGACAGGCATGTGTCATTCATACATGCAAACATTTGTATATTGGCAATATACATCACTCTGTGCATGTTATTTACATTAACACAACAGTTCCCATCCAATCATTATGTGAGAACAGTACTCTTGCAAGGTGCTGTGTGTGACATCATCATCATGATAAAGGTAAAAATGAGGTAACCATAGAGGGACCGGTAGTGTTGTGTGCACCTGGAACATTTAGGAGTCATGTGCATACTAGGATCGTGTGCCTGAGAGACAGGGGTGAGGACAACTGGAGTATGTTATGATGCATATTAAAAGGGTTACATGTGTCCAGTGGACACGTGTGTGAAATAGACAGCTATGTATGGGGTAAATGTTGTTCTAGGAACTGATTGGCCTTTTGTTTCTGTAGGGTGAGAGTGGGATGTGGGGGAAGGAGAGTAGGTATGCTCATGGAGGATAGGTATGGTAAGATGACAGACAAGATAGAATACAGGGTCAATATATCACACATGTGGGGGGATACACCTTGGACAGGGAGGTGTGTTTGGCAGTCACAAGCCCATGAGCCCCCAGATGGAAACAGTGGGATGGAGGTCGCCAGCCATGGGCAGTCACCACTGCACCAAAACAGCTGCAATGATGGCAGTGCTGGGGGCTGTCTAGGAGGGGCAGCCTCACCCTGTAAATGTGACACTCTGCCCTTGAGATGGTGTATATGGCCTTGAAACCCCTTATTGAGCCCCCTACGCACCACATCCGGGACAGTACGTCAGCGGGCATGTTCCTGTCTGGACTTGCTCCCAGGGAGGACAAACCCCATTCTCAGTGGAGGTAGCACCAGAAGGTGTTGCAGAGCCAACAGAGGTGGAGGTCCAAGGCTGGGCCCCAGATGTGCTGGTGCCCGGTGCCATGGCTAGCTGAAGTGGGACAGGAGGTTCTGCCGGGACCTCCAAACCCATACAACCTATGATGTTGCAGTTTAAACACAGATATGGCTTAGTAATAGTCAACAGCATTCACGATTACTTATAACAGCATGCATAGATATGACCATCAACCCAACACAACAGATGGTATACATATGCAGAGGAAGCACAACACATGCATATATACTGCATGACATCTGTACAATGTGTAGAAGACTGGTGACTGCAGCTATGAACAGTGGCCCATTATTGGCATGTCACTGAGAACCCCAGACAGTGTCTGTCATATCACTGTTTCATGTGACATATGTCCAATCAGGGATGCGATGGCAGTAACTCATCACTATCACCATGTACTGACTGCAATCCTCACACTATGCTCCAGCAGTTCACAGATGTGTGTTCAGTGAATAAAACAGGAAACAAATGGTTCCACACACTGACCAGTCCACAGATGGCCCTACAGATGGGGGTCCCTCACAAACACAGCACTGTCTTGTCAGTTTTAAAACATGCCGAATAGCCATTACCACACACAACTTGTTAAACAGGCAGTAGTCTCAATGAAGCATAGCTACACTGACATGCTGTAGTCATGTCTAGCACATCACCCTCCTGTCTTTAAGCTATTTCCCACTGTGCATGTTCTTTGAGGAACATCCAGATATCATCTCTGATGCCGTTTACCAAACACCAGATCCAAGTACCACTCACAGCGACTGTCATGAGCAAACACCATCATGATGTTCCTAGATATTGTATGTGTTTTTCATGTGATTGGCTATGGAAACATCATCACAGCTGTTCCACACGCAATCAGCTAGAGGAGGACTGCAATAGGTGTAGAGGCCATCACTTATAAAACACAAGCTGCTGCTGAGCAGGTGTACACCTCCACATCCACCAGAAAGTGTGTGGGAGAGACAGACAGAGGCAAAGTACATCAGAGAAGGGCTTGGAGACCAACACCTAAGCATCATCTGTCACACACCTACCAGTACAGGTGTTCAAACCCCTGACTTACTAGTCATTACTATTACAAGTGCATGCAGTTACTCCATGTGCCACAAAGCTGACATGTTGGTGTGCTGTAAGAACATATATGTGTGCTGGTGAGCGACATTTGCAACAGAGATAAAGTAGACATACATTAGGTGTAGCACACATGGCTATCCACATGAACAGATGTCATTGTCAACACAACCACAGACTCTAATGGACTCACATTGACACTCTTTGCCAGGCCCACAAATACACTTCCAAACTATTTAGTTTGCCACACTGCAGTAATGCACAGGTACTACATGCATCACTGGGGATATCCGGAGGTTCTATGGGGTAGGGCATGTGAACGTGTTTGACATCTGTCGGTATGCCAATGGAAGTTATACTGGGAGTGACTGTGGTTGGGAGCATCATACCCCACACGCAGACACAAGGTGCCAGTACTAACATGCATGTGTGCATTGCTTCATGGGTGTGTAGTGGCTGGCTGTGCGAGATGGCTGTACAAGGCTTGGTGAGGGGTAATCCTTGGCATCATGCCACCTGACAATGGTGTGCAGTGTGGTACAGGGGTGTATGGCAACAGCTTTGCAATGCATGCCATGTCTGTGTTTGATAGTCCTTGACATGGACATTGCCTGGGATGTGCAAGTCCCACAATAATGTAAAGTGACATGTACAGGTGTACCTGGTTTGGCTGGCACATGTTGTGTACACAGACTGTTATCCTCTGATATGCTAATACTGCCCTGGTGTGGTAGGTCCTGCTTATAGACAGCAGGTTGACCCTGCACCAGCATTTATAGCATGATACAGGTATTCCCTGGTGTCAGTGGCATCGGTCCATACAGGGCAGATGTGTAAGGCATTGTATGGCCTCTGTGGATCACATTTGATGGCACCACATATGTTGCAGGCATCCAGTGGGGAACATAGTGAAGGCACATTGTCCGCAATTATGTGCCTATTGTACTGCAGTACAGGGTGCCATGCCCTCTGCAGCCCAGTGCAATCACACCATGCCTACTATCTGTCATCAATGTGCAGGGTACTAGCAGCATAGCAGGATATTCTAGGCAAGTGTGTTTATGTATAACACATGGGTTCAGGACGTATTCCGGGTAATAGTAGGGTTGCATACTTTGTTCACCAGACCTTTTGCCAGATGTAGGGGTATGGCTTGCCAACACAGTCCCTTGGCTGACTGACATCTGTACTCCTCGTGAGGTGGACATTGTGACATATAAGATGGACACCATATAGGAAAACTACAAAATCCGCTCCCCAACATGTGCAGTGGTTAGACACTCACAGCCACCTCCACAGAGGCTCTGACAGTCAAAAACACACACACACACACACACACACACACACACACACACACACACACACACACACACACACACACACACACCTGCCATGTCTTGGAATAGAACCCCTACCTAACTTGTGCATCACACAACAGCATTATGCAGTTACAGCACACACTACAGAGATTACTCGGTTACAGCAGTCCCAGATGTGTATGTCTAGGTGGGTGACATCAGCAGGATTGCCAAAGGTGGTTATGTGAATTGTAAAGAGTGTACATAGTCTAAAAGGCGTTGTTACTTTCTCAAGCAGACAGACACGCACACACACACACACACACACACACACACACACACACACACACACACACACACACACACACACAGTTGGTCTGCCTTGGAATAGAACCCCTACCTAACTATTTTATCATACTACAGTAATACACAGTTACAGCACGTGCTATGGAGAATATTGGGTTACAGCAGTCCTAGAGGTGTATTCCTAGGTGGGTGATATCAGCAGGATTGCCAAAGGTGGTCATGTGAATTGTAAAGAGTGTGCATACTCTAAAAAGCATTGCTCTTGTCTCAGGCAGACAGAGAGACACACACACAGTTGGCTTCTCTTGGAATAGAACCCCTACCTAACTAGTTTATCCCACTACAACAATACGCAGTTACAGCACATGCTACGGGGAATACTGGGTGCAGCACTCTTAGAGGTGTGTTTCTAGATGGGTGACATCAGCAGGATTGCCAAAGGTGTCCATGTGAATTGTAAAGAGTGTGCATACTCTAAAAGCATTGTTTCTTTCACAGGCTGGCAGGCAGACACACACACAGTTGACTTGTCAGGGATTAGAACACCTACCAAACTAGTTTAACACACTACAACATTACGCAGTTACAGCACACGCCATGGAAATTACTGGGTTATAGCAGTCCCAAAGGTGTATTCGTAGGTGGGTGGCATCAGCAGGATTGCCAAAGAAAGGCATTCCAAGTGTACTGTGAGTTGTACATGTCTGTTACCTGTGTGTACCTGCTGCTTACTGTCACAAAAACACATTTACACCTGCTTACAGCTGCCTTATGCAGTCCTAATTGATAGTATCAACAAGGCTTGCAGCTCTTGAACCCGGGACCATACACACTGAGGTCACTGGACGTGCCACTGGCTTCTGCATCTGGACATGCATCTGGGTTGTATACATGTTGCATGGAGTCTATAATGCACATCCTACTACAGGTATTCCACAGTACTGAAAACAAATGGGACAGTCACTTTGTGTACATATGTACAGTACCCTTAAATGTACTGTACTATGTGAAACAACAAAGATAAGTCTACATCTGTATAACTGTCATAACTATGTATATATATATATATATATATATATATATATATATATATATATATATATATATATATATATATATATATATATATATATATATATATATATATATATATATATATATATATATATATATATACACACACACATCTGAACAACATTTGTGACACAGAAGGGTTCCAAAGGAACTGATGTGAACACAAAACAGAGGCATTTCTTGTGTTATAACATTTAAATCATAAGCAGTTCACCAGAGAAGGGATGGTTGTTGTGTATGTGTAGCTTGGGGTGGGGAATGATGGCTAATGTAATCTACCCTGGGGATTGTGGAGTTAGGGTGAGGGAATGATGGGTATGGACCTACACCCCAACGACCACTTCTGTGTCATTGCTCGACATTAGCACAGGAAAATAACATACCCAACTGTAGTCATGCTTGAGTGTGTATTCTTTACCATTCATAACTATGTTATACTTTGTAGACACCGGTCACCACAGATGGCTACCATGGTGTGCTAAAAGGCATTACACATGTGTATGCCTGGCTACAGGGTAGTCACACACACAAACACGCACACACTTGCCAGTATTGTGCATACACATCTTGCCTATGGAAAGGTAACTAGTACAGTGGTATGCAGTTGGGGTATGTGCCACAGCACACATACAATTACACTTACTCTGATTCCACTTCTGAGCTGGGTGACATCACAGGACTGATAACTTCCAGTGGGGAGGGGGAAGAGAGAGGTTTAGCAGTTGACAAGGATAAAGGTCAGTGCAAAAGGAAGTATCTCTTTGGAATGAAGCAAAGCCCGCTATCATGACAGGATGCAGACACAAATACACACACAGACACACAACCATTTGCTGATGCACACACTCAGGCATTTGCTGACACACACACACACACACACACACACACACACACACACACACACACACACACACACACACACACACACACACACACACACACACAGTTGCCAGTGGTGGGATCAGAACTCCTGCCTTTTTACAGATCACTATTACAGTACTACGCAGTTACGAGATGCACCACAGAGATTACACATTCCAAGGCAGTCAGACTGCCCTTCCACGATTGAGGACAACAACAAGGAGACTGACAATCACAAAGGACATAGCTGTAGACCTGTGTGTTTAAAGTAGGTGTCCATTACAACTTGTATGCACAAACAAGACACATCATCTGCAAGTAGGCATGAGAGGTTTAGTTGTAGCACAACAGGAACCTGAACTGGAGTATGGCCATCTGTGGAATGGACAACTACTATCACTATACAGGGTTACAGTGGGCATGCTCATACACTTAGTAGCACAGGGCCATTTTGGATGCACTATGACTACAACTACACAAGGTTATACTGGGCATGCTCATACACTTAGTAACAAAGGGATTGTTGGATGCACTGATTCAAATTACACAAGGTGGCAGTGGGTATGCTTATACACTTAGTAGCACAGGGCTGTTTGGGATGCACTCCGATTCTAACCACTGAAGGCCACAGTGTGCATGCTCAAACACTTACATGTACAGAACACTTTGTAATGGACTCCTATTGTAAACACACAGGTTTACAGCTAGGTACATCTTACCTGTCAGCATATATGCACATTATACTGGTTTACTACCTGATACCTGTATGTGGTCCGTAAATTATATATCTGTGTCTGTGCTGTGTGATACACATGCATACATGTACATGAAGTACTGACATATATGTGTTACGTATACACATCCATGCAAGTGTGGACGTGACAGACAATAGGTTACCTGAGTCACACAGGCGGATGCTACCTACAGCATGTGTCACACACCTTGCTGCCCTGAAAGGCATACATTGATAGCAGGTTGTGGACAATGGCATTATACATGGAACAGTGGCATGTGCAAGCATAATTTGTGAGCCACCTTGTGTAATGGTACTGAGGTGCAGGTGTCAAGATGACCTCTCCCGGCTGTGTTAGTAGTTGTCATTATTAGCAGGACTGCTACCTTAAGTATACCTCACATTGGTCATATACACGAGTCCTGCTGCTGTCCGTCACCTTACATGAGGCATTTGCTACCAAGCACATTAATGCCATGTGCAGTGATGTCATGCTATGGGTGGCAACTGCTAGACCAAAACAATGAGCCAATGTCCTGCTGTTATTATGAGGTTGTCCAGTGTCAGTCATTCCGGGCTGTCATGACTGAAAGGCGAGCCTTCAACACAGAGCACATGCATCCATGTTACATGTGTTTGTGGATAATACCTAGGTCGCATTTACCCATATAGCCTCATTCCAAGGCAAATGTCCTACACACAGAAGTAACACCCTGACACCTACATGACAATTGCATTGGATGCTTATGCTAACCAGTGCTAGATGTGTGGCTTTAGTAATCCATTTGCTCAATGTAGAACCTACAATGGGGAATACTGACATCTGTGCAGTGAGGAACACCTGGCTGAAGGCTCTGTAGTGCACAATTGCACTACCACCATATAACTCAGATTCAGACATGAGGGCCATAACAGTGGTAAGGACCATTCCAGGTGGTGGTGTACACATATTCATAAAGGCTACTCACATGTAAAGACCACTACTCCGACAAAATGCATCACAGATGAGTCAGGTACACGTGACAGTGGCAAATGCTGCATTCTAGGTTGTATCCTCATATACATCCACCACCTTGTTCCCAGACTACCAACACAAATCCATATGTGGTATGACATAGTATGGTAGACCACTAGATAACCCTCGATTGGTGGACTGTACCTAGGCCTACATCAGCTGTACAAAGTACCCATGTACAGACACAGCTGCATAATGTGTTATGCAATGCAATAATACCACTGTTTGTTACCAGCTCAGTTGTATACATACCAGGGTCCCTTGGATGTTGTCAGCATTAACACAGTCGACTTTTGTGGTACACCAGTAAACAACACCCTCATGGTTGGATATGACCTAACCATACCTGCCCTGGATATGTACATCTCACACTCATACAACATAAATTACATTACCATAGCTTTCATTTTCCTTTCTACATACATGTGGCTACAGTCATTACACACATGCACATGGCAGATAGCATGCTAACAGTACATAAGGTTCGATATCTATATTGACCTAGGTAATATCCCCTCTCTACTGGTCACCCATGACACCTATCATATCATACAACACCCCATGTGGCATGTATGTCTTTAGACAAGTCCACCTAATGCAATGCCTACAAATATATCCAAATAACAGGACCATAGGACCTACACAAGGCCTGTATTGACAGACTCAGGGAAATCCAGCTCTGCTCTGTATGTTCCTGAGTAGTCACAGGTGATATGGTCATGACATGTACAGCCATGTGTGGCCACAGCTCCTACATATACCCCATGTCAACAATTGCAAGCCATGCATGCTGTGTGCTGTCTGGACATTAGCCTTAGTACCACAATAGCCAGTAGATGCTGGGGTGAGATGTTTACAAGCCACAGACCTCACACATGCTTGAATGAGTGTACTGCCTAGCTTTAACAGAGCACATAGTAAAATGTTAATTCCCCCTCCCCCATCCACTCAATGCAATGTAGCATTCCTGTTGATATCATCAATCGTAGACGGGCATACTAACCACCTGTTAACATGTACACCCTGGGGTGTGACCTGTTGTTACATAGCCTACTGATGGAACCCCCTCCCCACATACACTCACTGCACTATAGTATCCCTGTCGATGTCCTCGATCTTAGGCCATTCCAACTACTTGTACATGTGTAATCTCTGTGGCACATCTTGTAATTGCGTAGTACTATAATGATGATATGCATATAGGCAGGGGCTCTCATCTGAACACTGGCAACTGTGTGTGTGTGTGTGTGTGTGTGTGTGTGTGTGTGTGTGTGTGTGTGTGTGTGTGTGTGTGTGTGTGTGTGTGTGTGTGTGTCAGAGTGTGTTTTACTGTGTCTGTGAATCCCTGAGTTTGTGGGTGTGTCTGTGTTTGCATGCTGTCATGGCAGTGGGTATTACTGCTTCCCAATGAGAAGCCACTATTTCCATGGGCCTTTATCCTTGTCATCCGGCATACCACTCTTTTACCCCCTCTGCATTCCAGATAACTATACCTGTGATGTTACCCACTATGGAGGTGATGGCTCTGAACACAGTAGCTTACTACACAGCTGTCATGCTCTTGTATCATTAGAACATAAAACAGCAAACATAATTGAAACATGGGAGAATATAACTGTGATGTGGAAGCTACAAAGTGCATGCAGGTATTGTCATACTGACCTGTGGGTAGTCAACATGTACATATGGGACACCCGCAAACACCGACATCCCCGGCACATGCAGCTACACCTGAAAAAGGAAGGCAGAAAGTCAAGATCAACATGCTGTTCATGTTGTTACACATGATACATACTGTCAAGTGTACAAAATGCATTCTAAAACTGCAATACATGGTATGTCTGCTGCTTGTCAACACTACTCAACAATATTAATCTACAATTCTCTACCTAGTATATTCACCCGGTGTATCAGACCATATGAACATGTCCCTGCATCGATGGTGTGGATGACAGGGATGCGGCACAGGCATCATCATATGCACAGGGTGATAATCTTTGCCAGAGGCCTAGACTGTGCCATTAGAGGACATCATGTTTCATAGTTTCATAGTTTGGTACTAGGCTATCTGCCCTGGGGCATTTATAAGCCTAGCCATAGTGATGTGGCTTTCGCCACCCCATGTAATGGTACAAAAGTGTACAGAATAGATTTAGAATACTGTGCCTCTGTCTAGTAGTGACACAGTGAAGACCCCCTTACATAATAGAATTAGTTTACTGTGCCTCTATCTAGTAGTGACACAGAGATGACTCCTGGGGTAAACCTACAATCTCCCATCCACTCGTCAAGATTTCTCTTGAAGAGAGTCAGTGAGGGGCTCTGCCTAAATGAACTGGGATTCTGTTCCAGAGAATGGGAAGCGTCTGAGTTATGAATTTGTCCCTCCAGCATGTCCTATTCATATTTGTGCTGAGGTTCAAATCTTTAGCTCTCGTGGTTCTGTTGGATTTGGATTTTTTGAGGTGTAGCATGTCCATCAATTCCTGATTGGACATGGCCTTGTACATCAGGCACAGATCACCTCTGAGTAGGCGGTATGCTACTGAATAGAGTTGGAGTTTCTTTAGTCTGGCAACATATGACATATGTTGGAGACCCTTGATCCTCTTGGTGAGGTACTTTTGGGGTCTCTCTAGCTGTTGCAAATGCCGGGTGAGGTACATACCAAATGGGACATTGTACTCAATCATGGGCCTGATAAGGGAGGAGTACAGGGGCACAATGACCTCCTTTGATCTGGATGTGAATCCCTTCATGATAAGGTGGGAAAGGTAGAAAGTCTTTCTAACCACTTTGGCAACGTGGGTGTCAAATGAGAGGTCACTATCGACTTGGGTCCCCAGGTCTCTGATTACTTTTTCCGTACTCAGTGGGTTACCACCTATGTGATAATTTGTGGGCACTTTGTTTTTCCCAAAGGGGATGATTATACATTTTTTGGCATTTAGTTTAAGGCCATGACTCCGGCACCAGTTGTCCGTTTCAGTGAGGCCTTTCTGTAGGATGTATGTGTCAGCTGGTGTATCGACTATGGCGCCTAGTTTGCAGTCATCTGCGAACTTTGTCAGCCACAACCCTCCCATGTTTGCTTTCACATCTGAGAAATAAATGCCGAACAAGAGGGGTCCCAGGACGGAGCCCTGTGGGACACCACTTGTCACTGGCTTTGAGTCTGACATGGCTCCAGCAATTTTGACTTTATGGGTTCTATCCTTTAGTCAGTTTGCCACCCATCTTGTGACATATGGATTTACATTTAAGCTGTTGAGCTTGTCTATGATGCCAGAGTGAGGTATTGTGTCGAAAGCTTTAGCCAGGTCCAGGTAGGCTGTATGGACTGCTTTGCCCTCGTCAATGGCTCTAGTGACTGTTTCGAAAAAGTCAACCAGGTTTAAAAGGCAGGATCTGCCTTTTACAAAGCTGAACTGGGTGGGATCAAGTGTCTGTAAGTCCCCAATGTCTCTGTTTATTAGTTCCATAATGATTCTTTCCATAGCTTTGCAGACCAGGCTGGTTAAGCTTATGGGGCAGTAGTTACCAGGGTCAGTAGAGGTGTCTCCTTTGTGGAGTTGGACTACTGTTGCTCTACGCCAGTTTTCAGGTACATATCCTGTAGTAAGGCTAAGGTTAAATAGCATTTTTATGTGCGGGTTTAGCTCCTCTTGGAGTTCACGTAGCACGCAACCCGGGATACCGTCAGGTCCCATTGATGCTGTGTTTTTAGCTTTGCTGAGGGCGGTTCTCACCTGGACATCTGAGATGACAGGGAGGTTACATTCAACTGGGATAAGTATTTCTTCTTTTGGGGGTGAGGGAGGGGAGAAATTTGCACTGAACCTGTCTGCCAGAATGTTGGCAATATCTGTGGGTTCAGTGTATTTTTGTCATTGTGAACTAACTCTGAACATATCTGAGGGTTTCCGCCCAGGTTTCTAACATAGCTGAAGAAGGCCTTGTGGTTATCTTTAGTGTCCATAGCGATTTTTCTCTCAAAGTTGGCCTTGGATGTTTTTATGAGAGAACGTAGCTTTCTACTAGTGCTGATCAGAGATGCCTTCTCTTTATGGGATTTTGCTCTGTCGTGCAGTAGCTTCCTTCTTTCGTTATACAATTTGTTTATGGCTGGGGTCCACCAGACAGGATGCCTGCCCTTGGTGGAGAGGGTCTTGGTTTTATTTAGGATTGCATGATCCATGCATTCTTGGAGATGTCCGTAGAAAGCATTTGTGAAGGATTCTGCATTGTGGGATGTGGTTTCCACTGTCCCAGTGGGCTTAAAGGATACCATCTCAGTTTTAAGAAGTGTAAAGTCGGCTTTTGAGAAGTTTTTCACTGTAGTCTTTTGTGTTGGGGGTGGAGGAGGGATATCTATATCCAGGGTGATTAGTTTATGGTCAGATCTCACTAGTGAAGGGTATACTTCCGGTGTGGAGCACTTTGTCCCCATGTTTGTGATGATCAGGTCTAGTATATTATCTCCCCTTGTGGGAGAGGTGACTAGCTGTTCCATTGCATTTGAATTTATGAATTCCAGGAACCTTTGGGCTACGGTGTTTGGGCTAGAATAATGCACCCAGTCTATGTTAGAGTAGTTGAAGTCTCCCAATATGATGGTGTTTGGTGAGACATTCATATCCTCCAATGTCTTCAGGAAGGCTGAGTGGGGTTCCTGAGATTGGGAGGGTGGTCCGTAACATGCTACCAGTTGTATAGCAGTTTTGCCTACGGTTAGTTGCACCTGGATGGTCTCTGATACTTCATGTGTTGCCACTAACCTGGAGGTGTGGGTGTCCTTGATGAATATGGACACTCCCCCTCCCTTTTTGGTTTGGCCCGAGTTTTGGGGCCGAAAAGCATAATGCAAGGTATAGCCTGGTAGTGCTGGGGTGCTCTCAGGAGCCTTGAACCAGGTTTCAGTTACTGCACAGACATCGATGTCCTCTATACTGAGGAGTGCTTCGAGAGCCTGCATCTTGAGATTTAGACTTCTGGCGTTGAGCAGCATTACCCTTAATTTTTTTCCATTTTTGTTTTCTAAGGAGGTGGGTTTGTCTTTTGAGCCTTGCCTAAAAAAGGCACTATGGGGGAGGCAAGAGCCTTAGCCAATATCCGGAAGCCCAGTGGTGACAGATGCAAGCTGTCCCTTGTGAAGCAGCGTGGCTTGTCCAGCATGTCATCCCAAGCAGACAGACATTGGATCCCCCTAGAATGACACCAGTATTTGAGCCAATTATTAAAGCTGGTCATCTTGTCTTTGTATTGTGGCATCATTCTTGGTGAAGGCAGGATGCTGCTCAGGGTCAGGGTCATACCAGCCTGGGCTACATAATCAGAGAGCTCCTCTATGTCTATTTTCATGTAGTCCAGGAGTGTCTCAGGTCATTTACGCCGGCATGGACAATGACGGAGTCATATTTGTACTTGCTTTGGAGTGACCTGAGTGCGTGTGTTATGTGGTGGATCCTAGCTCCTGATAAGCAGCTCACCGTTACCCTCTCCTTGTTCAGCCTGGTAAGCGGAACGTCAGTGTGTCTGACTATAGAGTCACCTATAACTAGTGTATCAGGCATGGTGTTTGGCCTTAAGGGCTGTGATTGTTTGACACACTGATTTATTGAAGTATGTGATGCATGTGTTATGTTTTGAGGTGGTGGAATTTTGGGTGTCTTCTTTGGGAGCCTCTGTTGTTTTGGTAAGTTTTTTGTTAGAGCCTCCGAGTATGTCTTTGTGTTTTTATGTGTTTGGTTTGCAGTTGTGGTAGTTCTATATGGGACTGGGTTTGGTGTGTGTATGGTTACCTTCTCCTCCTGTCTGGTCTTGCCAGTCCTGAGTTGAGAGAGTTTAGCCTCCAGTTTGGCTATATAGTTGCATCTCTCACATGTATTTGTGTTTGTTGGGAGGAAGAGAGGGTTGTCTGTGTACATGAGACAATTGTAGCATTGTCTCAAGAGTCCCAGATTAACTAGCTGAACCGGAGAAGATGCCAGCAATCTACCACTCGACATGCTAGAATATTATAAGGGAGTGCTGTGCCTTTAAGGGAAGTGGGTACTCACAAGGAAGGTAGGTGGACATAGTGCTTATTTTAGTTAGCGAGTGCTTACGTAGAAGAGTGGTTTTGAGAACAAGTGCTAGGCTTATAATAAAGCAATTAGACTAGATTATTATAAGAGTAGAGCTTTCTTAAGGGAAAATTTGAAGAGCAGACTTGGCGGAGCCAGAAAAAGTTTAACCTTGTTTAACCGGCACTGCGCGCACAACCGCACAAAGCCATGCAAATGCAGATTTTAAACAGGGAACTTCAAAAGAGCTAGAAATGGTCCAAAACAACCAAT
This sequence comes from Protopterus annectens, assembly GCF_019279795.1. NCBI lineage: Eukaryota > Metazoa > Chordata > Ceratodontiformes > Protopteridae > Protopterus > Protopterus annectens. The sequence continues at coordinate 1,956,890,778 of NC_056735.1, forward strand.
TACTACAAGCTCTTGTGCTGAGGTCACTCCTTCAGGGACAGATAGGCTGCTCAAGGCTCCCCACTCCCACTGGTGAGCAAAGAAACTTCCTTCTATCCAAGTAAGGCAATGGACACCACAGGAACTACACCACAATCCAGAATACAGCAAAGCCTGTATACTGGTCTAAACTAGTCGAGGAGAGGCAGGAAAACAAGGATTTTTTTTGGTTTTTTTTGTTTTTGAGATAGAAAGCACACAGAAATGCAGGCAACAGTAATAAATCAGTTACACAGGCTAGCACACTTTAGTAGGCAGCCTCAACAGTTAAATTAACAAACAAACAAACAACTTTCGACCAATTTTCGACTAAATGAAACTTTAAGTGCAGATAATATATAATGCAGCAAACAGTTAAAAAAACAGTTTAAGCTTGTTCAAGGTAAGCAAGAGAAGGTATTTCAGGTAAAAAACAGCAAAAAATACTTAAATCAGGAAAGTAGTTGCTTTTCTCAGTTCTCTGCTGCTAGGACCACTCTGCAGGACCACGAGGAGCTGTTGCTGAGTAGTATAGCCAGAAAAAAAAACGCTCAGAGACGGATTTTAAACAGGGAACTTCAAAAGAGCAAGAAATGGTCCAAAACAACTAATTACTACAAGCTCTTGTGCTGGGGTCACTCCTTCAGGGGCAGATAGGCTGCTCAAGGCTCCCCACTCCAACTGGTGAGCAAAGAAACTTCCTTCTATCCAAGTAAGGCAATGGACACCGCAGGAACTACGCCACAACCCAGAATACAGCAAAGCCTGTATACTGGTCTAAACTAGTCGAGGAGAGGCGGGAAAACAAGGATATTTTTTTTTTGTTTTTGAGATAGAAAGCACACAGAAATGCAGGAAACAGTAATAAATCAGTTACATAGGCTAGCACACTTTAGTGGGCAGCCTCAACAGTTAAATTAACAAACAAACAAACAACTTTCGACCAATTTTCGACTAAATGAAACTTTAAGTGCAGATAACATATAATGCAACAAACAGTTAAAAAAACAGTTTAAGCTTGTTCAAGGTAAGCAAGAGAAGGTATTTCAGGTAAAAAACAGCAAAAAATACTTAAATCAGGGAAGTAGTCACTTTTCTCAGTTCTCTGCTGCTAGGACCACTCTGCAGGACCACGAGGAGCTGTTGCTGAGTAGTATAGCCAGAAAAAAATGCTCAGAGGCAGATTTTAAACAGGGAACTTCAAAAGAGCTAGAAATGGTCCAAAACAACCAATTACTACAAGCTCTTGTGCTGAGGTCACTCCTTCAGGGACAGATAGGCTGCTCAAGGCTCCCCACTCCCACTAGGGACTGTGATATCATTGGGCATGTGTGGATGTTATGCATGCGTGTGTTGAGGTGCCCTACATTTGTTTCCAGTGTGCATGTATGCATGCACACAGGTCTGGCATGTGGCTGGCCTACACAGGGGTATTATTGACAGCTGCAGACTGTACAAGGCAGGTTTCACAATTCATGGTATATGGCCATGGCCACGTGACCTGTGCCTGCCAGGGGTTGCATGGGCACTACCAGGTAGAGGTCCAGATTAGGTACCATCTCATGACACATGTCCACTGGAATCATGTCCTTGTTGGGACTGTCCAGGACCACGTGCACATGGCCTGTTGTGTCCTGGTGTGGACAGCACAGCACCAGCTGCACTGCTGCTTCTACTGTCACTATGGGAGCAGGCATGTGCAGTAGCATGTTCATGTAGACCTTCAACAGGTGATGTAGCTGACCTACGTCCACGTGCCCGATGCATCACTTCAACCAGATGTTCCAGCACAGACATTCCACGCTCGAGGATTGACATGCCACAGTCAAGGACTCCCACCATGTCACCGAATCATTTATCCAAAACATCTGCAAGATGACGGTGAGCATTTGCAAGTGCCTGGATGTTGTCAGTTAATGAATGGACAGCAGCCCTCTGAAGCCTCAAACCTTCTCTGTTGTGCCATTCAGCATGTGCCTGTGTCTCCATTACAGCCCGAAACATGCTTCTGGTGACTCCAGCTGATGTATTTTGTCTCGCAGGGGCATGTTGGCCAAGGTTCCTCCTACGAGCAGCGCTGGGCACATGCCTGTGTGGGACATCACCAGTCTGTTGACTGGGATCATGGTGTGCAGGCACACTTTCCATAGTCACCACACTTCCCTGTTCCATGCTACCACGCACCAACTGTCCTTCCTCTATGGCCAGTGGTGATGGGGTATGTGCAGGCAGGGGAACTGTGTGAGGATGAGGGAGAGACAGGTGGAATGGCAACTGTTGGTACAGATTCAGCTCCTGACAACCCTGCCTATGCCTTAATCACTCTATCATCATCACTGCTAGAGTCTGTAGGTACACTAACATCAGGTTGACCACAGGAGGCCAATGCACCTACATCAACACCTGTGAGGGGAAGACAAGAACTGTACATTACATGTTATACCAGACACACACAGACAGGCAGACACGGACACACACAGACAGACAGACAAACAGAGATGCACACAGACAGAGACACACACACAGACAGACAGAGACAGACTCAGACAGACACGGACACACACAGACAGACAGACAAACAGAGATGCACACAGACAGAGACACACACAGACAGACAGAGACAGACACAGACTCAGACAGACACACACACACACACACACACACACACACACACACACACACACACACACACACACACACACACACACACACACACACACACACACACACACACACACACACACACACACACACACACACACACACACATACACAGACACAGACACACACAGGCACATACAGACACACACGCTACATGCAGATGATATGGCAGATGGTCTTCAGCTTAGACAATTATAGTTTCAGCTTAGACAATTATAGTGGTAGTTATCGTACATCCCTGAGTTGCACACAACAGCATGCATGTGTTATAGGAGACGGCATGCACCTTACACAGTTATAGTGGTGGTTAGCATACATACTTATATTGCACCATTTGTGTTAGTAGCCTATGCCCCATACCTTTAACACAATGCATGCATTTCGCACCGTTGCCCAGCACTGCCATGGTGTGTGCAACATACACCACATGTTATTAGACCATCGCTGACTTTTGTAAATCTGCCACTGATGATTTGTGTTGGCCACTGCCCCTATGTGTGAGGACATGAGCAGTAGGGTATGTTGACTGCATACTATGTTTGCCTGAGCCCTAGCTTGCATGTCTGTTCAACATTATTCCACCTACCCCTGAGGTGAGTGTAGACATTGTGCATGTGGCTGTACACACATGTTTGACATGGCTGTCCCTACTTTGCAATGGTGCCACAGACTAGCATAGGTTTACAGTGCACTGGCCTGCTGTGTGGCGTATGACCCTGCCAATCACATGTATATGACATCTTTTCTGCTGACGTGTTGAATGACATGCATACATGTGTAACACAATGGTGCCCTTTCCAATCTACAGTAAGATAATGGTGTCCCAATGCAGGGACATGTTATACTAACATGGGCCTTCAGCTGATGCAATGCTGTCTGTCCACCTTACAAATATGCAGGGACATACTACACATTGAGCTGATGTGCATAGCCATTGCAGGGCATCATGCGGCTTCACAATTGCTATACAGTGTGAGCTACTGACAGTTTATAGCCATGACTATGTTCACATACAATACATATCTAATGTGGAATGTGACCCATGTCACTGAGGTGTATACACAATAAACCCTAATGTGGAATGTGTGACACAGGTCACAGAAGGGTATACGGATGACACCCCTGCACATCTGCAACCATATTACTGATGCCTGGCAACTATGCCCACACATGGCTAACTTAGCAGTACTCTATGTCCCACATGCCATCTGTGTACCTCACACACTTGAGGACCAGGCATGACAGTGATGTCTGACACCAGCAAGGTGAATGTACTGTATCTGTGGCTTGATGTGGATGTATGTATATGTTGTGCAACACATGTATGTATTTCGATACTGTATAGGTAAATGTTTCCATGTCATGACACACTCAAGATTTTCAAGACATGTTATGTCATGGTTTCATGTTATGCCTACACAAGCTGTGCACAGGCCTGTATGATGTTTAGTGTTTCACATCTGCAATATCACCATTAGACAAAGGCCATAGTTGAATTGTGTCGGGCCAATGTACAACAGGGTGTACACACATGTACATCACTTCTACTGTGTGTGTTGCTTCATGTCTCTGGCCATCCTCAATGGCCATGTGTACACATGTTCAGTCCAATGGTTGTAATGGCCATCTTATTTCACATGTCAGTGTTATCCCATATGACATACACCCATAGATGTCATTTGCTCCACTGACGACAGAGTTATGCAGACAAAGGGTGGTATGTATGGGATGTGAGACATGTTTTGCAGGATAGTTGAGCAGTGCTGCAGTCAGCCCACTACATGTCATTCACATGTCTGATAGCACATGACATTGTGTGACATTTATAGCAAGGGTATACTCCACAAGGGTGTATCCTGTGGGCTGGTCATACACCTGCTCCAATACATTTAGAGTGTGTGCACACATATGCTCTCTGTACAGTACTGTTCGTATTCCCAACATGTGTAATGCTGATATGTAGTACCTGTCCCTAGAGTGCAACATACCTCCACCATTATATTCATTGTTGTCCACACATCTGGCAATGACAGTTTGGAAGGTTTAGTGTAAGTGTTTCATATAGTCATCAATTCTATCACATAGGTAAATAGTGTGAATCATTGCAGGTTGGACTAGTGTCCATTAACAGGACCACCATACATTATGTGTATGTTTGTTATGGCAGTTAGCATGCAATATGTTCCGTGCATTATCAAGCCTGGTAAATAATAACAATCTCACCTGACACAGGCTGCTGTGGCTGCAAAACAGCAGAGGTACCTTAACAGGAGTGTCACAGCGGTAAGATCATTATCGACACCTGTGTGATAGCTACAGGGTGCAATGTCCATGTTAACACATAAGCCAGTACAATACACTATACTATGGAGTATGCACATCTGTGCATACATAGAGTATCAGACTATAGTAGGTGGCATGTGTGCATACATGCCTTGCATATGATGTTACATTACATATTGTACAGTAACACATGTAACTATGTGAAATATAGTTGTGTTTTATGTGCAGTAGTAACTTACCAGGCAACTCCAGGCTCAGCGGTTGAGAGACACCCAGCTCCACAATACCAGGTAATGCTTATGGATGGAGGTCTGCAGGTGTCACCAGGTTGGCAAGTAGCTCCTCGATACGTGTGAGTGGGGGTTGGGTGAGTGTCCCCCCACCTGTTGCACCTTGTTCCCTGGCGATTGCATTAGCATACTGTTTCGTCCATCTTATCAGGTCAGTGCAGTGTCAGTGTACTTGCTGATAGGTGCGATTGTGACTGCCAACATCATTTACCCTCCTGCAGAGTTCCTCCCATAGGGCATCCTGCTGCTGTGCATCCTGTGGCACATGGCTGAAGAGCATTGTGTAGTTGTCGAGGAGGTATGGGATGAGGACCTCATAATCCAAGCGGCTGTATGCCAGCAGTCTGTTATGTGGCATACCTGGAAAACATAATGATGGAGACAGGTCACAGTAACTCACACAGAAGTACAACAGTACAGCTGAACATACATGTGTATCACATTTATTAAGACTACAAATACGTCTTTGCAAATCTACATGAAACTAACACCACTGATATGTATAAGTCACACAAATTTGACACCTACTGGTGATGTGCTGTTATTGCCATATATGTGTGTCATGTGATGACATTGCTCATACACCATGTGGATGTTGTTTTGACATGGACATGCCTGTTTGCCTGTAGTGGTGTCTTTACCTATCAGCACATGCCTGGATGTGTTCACATTAATGCAAACAACCTTAATGTTGTGTAAATGTCACATATATAGACATACATAGCCGTTAGGGACATGCCCTGTGACCCTGCAGACTTGCAAGCATGTATGTGTTTTGCCATATACATCTACATGGCACTGTACAGCTGTGTTGCATCTTGTCATGTATTGCCTGTGTTGCACATGTGTAACACATGGTACAATAGCTAGCCTGATGGTATTTGTAGGGTTGTATATCAACTATAGCATGCATGGTCATAGTGATCTAGTAGGCTATATGCCCTGGGCCATTAATGAGCCTAGGCAGACAGGTTACCTAGCTGTAGGCAACAGACAGGTAAGTTTCAGTGGTCATTTCAAGCAGTGCCACAGAACTGATACACATGGTTACTGATATATTTGGCATGCGGTCATTGCACCATGTCACAGAGAGGGGCAATGTGCAGCTTCACTGGACAGGGATGCATAGTATGGCAAGAGTATGTTAAGTGTATGGGACAGAGATCTGTCAGGCATGTTGTGATCCTTGTACTAGAAAGGTGGATGTCCATGACATATGTGTTTATTTGGGATCAGGATGTGTTAAGTGCAGCATGTCCAACACCTCTGGGTTGGACATGGCTTTATTCAGGCTAGGCTGCATGCTGCATAGTGCAGCTAGGGATTGGGAAGGGCAGTGTAGGACATCTGCACATAGGCAATAACCCTTAAAGGAAATATGTGATCTATTATGGGTCATATGGGTGTTGAGTATGGCTGAGCAGTTATCGCTATATTCCTGGATGGCACCCTGTCATGATTAGAGGTGCCACATATGACTACCTGTTTTTTTGTGGTGACATAGCTATCAAAGGGAAATACTGTCCAGCTGCATCCCATAAACACAGTTGCCATTATGTTGACCGCTGCCTAGGTGGTAGTTAATGGGTACAGGGTTTGTAACATAGGGGATAACAATGCAATACTTAGCTGTCGGATTGTGGCCATACATCACACACCACACATCTGACACACTAAGGCCCTTCTGTATGTTGAACACAGCACACATTGAGTCGACTATTGCTCCTAGTTCGTAGTTATTTGCAAATATCAATAGGTTGATGCCTTCTGTGTTAGTCTGTGTGGTATAGATAACAAAGAGGGGTTTACCAGGAATGACCCCTGTATTACTGTGGCTGGCACTGGTTTGATGTGTGTGTATTAGTCAGACACCTTCTGTAGTGTTTGTACTGCCAGCAGTCCAGTTGCTAACCACTCCTGTGACATAGGAATATACACCTAATTTACTGAGTGTAGCTGGAACACAGTATGGGTGATGGTGTCCTATGACCTAGCAAGGTCATGATATGCTGTGTGAATCACCCATACTGTCATCTACATCTGTACCGAGTACATGAAATACGTTGACCACGGTTCATGGCCGTACAGACCAGACTCAGTAGGGTAGTTGTGCACTATGTTCCATTATCAATGGTGTCTCCCCCTTTGTGGTGTGTGATAACTGTTGCTGTGCACCATTCGGTGTGGATAGAAGGAAGTTTCTCTGTTGACTGTGAGAGAGGGAGCTTTGAGCAGCCTATCTGTCCCTGGAGGAGTGATTTCTACCCAGAAGTTAGTAGTTTATTGGCCATTTTGGGCTAATTTCTATCTCTTTCATTTCCCTGCTATAAAACCCACATTTACAAGGTTTTGCATGCTGGGCAGCGCCAGTTAGCTAGGGTATAACTATTCCCAGCTCCAGAAAGTCTACTCTTCAATTTTTTTCCTTGGAACTAGACAAACTTTCAACTTAAGCACGCAAATCATTCACTTCTCATCCCAGCACTTGCTCAAAACTCATAGCAAGCACTAATAAACCTTAGCATTAGACGCACCTATACTGTAGTGAAGGACAAAGCTCTCTATTCGACCTTACCAGCCAATCAGTAAAACAGTTCACTGTACCTATCCAGGATTGTCCAAAGGGCAGTTTCAGGTGTACTCTCCAGTACAGCTGGTGAATCTGGGCATTTTGAGGCAATGTTACAATTGCCTCATGTACATAAAAAACCCTCTCCTCCTTCCACCAAACACTAATTCATGCAAGAGATGCAATTATACAGCCAAACTGGAGGCTAAGCTCTCTCATCCCAAGACTGGACCAGGCAGTCAAGAGGAAAAGGGAATTACTTGCATCACACACCAGTCTCACATAAACCTATGAAACCAGCACTGGCAAAAAACACACATAAATACACAAAAACATACTCGGAGGCTCTAAATAAAAATCTGCAAAAGCAACAGAGACCTCCAAAGCAGACATACAAGCTACTTCCACCCCCCAACACAAACCATGAAACACATACTTCACAAAACCAGTATGCCACACAATCACAGCCCTTAAAGCAAAATAACATACCCATCACACTAGTAATAGGTGACTCTATAGTCAGGCACACTGACATCCCACTCACTAGGCTGAACAAGGAGAAGGTTACTGTTAGATGACTGTGCCATGATCCATCACATAACAAAATCACTCAGGTCACTCCAGAACAAGTACAAATATGACTCTGTCATTGTCCATGTTGGTGTGAATGACCTGATCTGTACCTCCCTGGAATACATGAAAAGAGACATGGAGGAGCTCTCTGATCATGTAGCCCAGGCCAGTATGACCCTGACCCTGAGTAGCATCCTGCCCTCACCAAGAATTATACTGTGGTATATAGAAAAAGTATCAATTTCAACAATTGGCTAAGCTTCTGGTGTCATTCAAAGGGGATCCAGTGTCTGTCAGCCTGGGATGACATGCTTGACAAGCCAGGCTGCTTCACTAGAGATGGCTTGCACCTATCACCCTTAGGCTTTTGAATACTGGCCAAGGCTCTTGCCACCCCCATAGTGCCTTTTTTAGGCAAGGCTCAAAAGACAAACCCACCGCTGTAAATAGCACAAGTAACAAAAAACTGAGGGTAATGCTGCTCAATGCCAGAAGTCTAAACCTCAAAATGCATGCACTCGAGGCACTCCTCAGTATGGAGAAAATTGATATATGTGCAGTAACAGAAACCTGGTTTAAGGCTCCTGAGAGCACCCCAGCACTACCAGGCTACAACTCATACCATAAATTTCGGCCACAAATCCCAGACTGAAATACAAAAGGCAGGGGAGTATCCATATTCATCAAGGATACCCACACCTCCAGGTTAGTGACACAGCACGATGCTTCAGAGATCATCCACATGCAACTAATAACAGACAAAACTGCTATTCAAATTATAGCTTGCTACAGATCACCCACCATGTCACAGGACCCCCACTCCGCATTCCTGGAAACACTGGGAAACATAAAGGTCCAACCAAACACCCTGATATTGGGTGGTTTCAATTACCCAAATATTAACTGGGAGAACTATTCAAGTACGAACTCCCTTGCCCAACATTTCCTAGAATTTATAAACTCAAATGCCATGGATCAGCTGGTCAGCACCCCCACCAGAGGTGACAACATATTGGACCGGGTCATCACCAACATGGGCGATCGGTGTTCCACACTGGAGGTCAACCCCTTCGCTGGTTAGATCTGACCATAAACTAATCACTCTGGATATCCACATTCAGCCACCACCCCCGGTCAAAGAAACCACCATGAAAAACTTTTCAAAAGTAAACCACGTTACTTAAGACCAAGGTGGGAAGTTTCAAAGCCCCCATGCTAAAGATACCGCTGTCCAAGCTGTAAAATCCTTTACTAATGCACTCTACGGGCACCTACAAGAATGCATGGATTGTGCTATCCAAAAACAAAACCAAGACTCACTCCTTCAAGAAAAGGAAACTAGTCTGGTGGACCCCTGCCATAAACAAGCTATACAATAGAAGGAGGAAACTAGTACAGAAAAGAGTAAAATCTCAAGAAGGGAAGACATCCCTGATCAGTATCAACAAAAAACTACATTCTCTCATAAAATCATCCAAGGCTAGCTTCGAAAGAAAAATTGCCATGGACTCCAAAGATAACCACAAGGCATTCTTTAGCTATGTCAAGAATCTAACTGGCAATTCTCAGATCTGCTCGGAGTTAGTGCAGAATGGCACAAAATACACTGAACTGACCGATATAGTTAACAACCTGGCAGACAGGTTCAGTGCAAACTCCACCCCCCTCTCACCCCCAAAAGGGCCCATAACTATACCAGAAGAATGTAGTGCCCCTGAAATCACAAACATTCAGGTTAAAACAGCCCTCTCCAAAGCCAAAAACACAGCATCAATGGGACCGGACGGTGTCTCAGTCTGTGTCCTACATGAGCTCAAAGATGAACTAACCCCTCTCCTAAACACACTGTTTAAACTCAGCCTCTCCACAGGCTACATGCCCACAGAGTGGTGCACAGCAATGGTTATTCCTCTCCACAAAAGTGGAACCACAACGGACCTCGGGAACTATCGCCTTATAAGCCTGACTAGCTTGGTCTGCAAAGCTATGGAGCACATCACCATGGATCTCATTAACAGAAACATTGGAAACCGCCAAATACTGGACCCTACCCAGTTTGGCTTTGTTAAGGGCAGATCATGCCTCCTAAACCTGGTGGACTTCTTTGAGACAGTTACCAAGGCTATAGACGAGGGAAAGGTGGTCCACACAGCCTACCTAGAACTCGTAAAGGCCTTCGACACCATTCCCCACTCAGGTATTCTAGATAAGCTCACCAGCCTGAACATAAACCCCTACATCACGAGATGGGTTGCCAACTGGCTCATGGACAGAACCCATATGGTAAGAGTTGCAGGAACTAGGTCTGACTCTAAACCTGTTACAAGTGGTGTTACCTATGGCTCAGTCCTAGGACCCCTCCTGTTCGGCATATACTTCTCAGAGGTACAGGCAAACAAAGGAGGTATATGGCTGACCAAGTTCACAGACAACTGCAAACTAGGGGCTATAATTGACTCTCTGGATGACACAGACATCCTCCGAAAGGGTCTCACTGAGACATATACCTGGTGTCAAAACCATGGCCTCAAGCTAAATGCCAAAATGTGCATAGTCATCCCCTGTGGAAAAAACAAAGTACCCACAAGTTACCACATAGGTGGTAGCCCCCTAAATACGGAAGATGTAACAAGAGATCTGGGGACCCAAGTAGATAGTAACCTCTCCTTTGATAATCACATTGCCAAAGTGGTTAGAAAATCCTTTGATGTGGCCCACCTAATCACAAAAGGGTTTGCATCCAGATCGAAAGAGGTCATTGGGCCCCTCTACGCATCACTCATCAGACCCATCATAGAGAACAATGCCCCATTTGGGATGTACCTTACAAGACACCTGCAACAACTGGAAAGACCACAGAAATTCCTCACCAAGAGGATCACTGGCCTCAAGCAGATGCCCTATGCAGCTCGACTGAAGAAACTCCAGCTGTACTCGGTTGCATACCGCCTACTCAGAGGTGATCTCTGCCTGACATACAAGGCCATGTCCAACCCAGAATTGATGGACATGTTCCACCTAAAGAAAACCATATCACCTTGAGCCACATGCTCCAGGGATCTAAACCTTACCACAACAATAAATAGGACATGCTGGAGGGACAGATTCCTGTCCCAGAGACTTCCCATGCTCTGGAACAAGATTCAAATCTACATTAGGCAGAGCTCCTCACTAACCCTCTTCAAGAGAAACCTTGATGAGTGTTTGGGAAACAGAAAGTTTACCCCAGGGATCACTTCAATGGCTCTGCTGGACAGAGGCACAGGGAACTAATCTAAGGGGGCGGCAAAAGCCAACACATTCTGGCTAGGCTTGTAAATGCCTTTGGGCAGATAGCCTAGTACCTACCTGTGAACCTATGAACTACACAGCCTGACATGGAGCTATGATTGAACATGATGTGTATGTGGATAGCTGAATGTTCTTACATTTGTGTAGGATACACCCTGAGATGTTGACTGGTCCCATGAAAGCTGTATGTATGGCTTTAGAGAATGTAGCTTGTACCTGCATAGTCATTAGTACAGGGGCCCCATTAGTGTACATGGATATATTACTAAGTGCACGTTGGGGGGGGTGGGAGTGAGTTTAGGTTCTCTGAGACCCTATCTGGATGAATGGGTGCTATTTTTGTAGGTGCAGTACTTCCCAATCCCATAGTGTTGTGCAGCATGGCAGGTCTTGTCGTTGCCATTACGATTAATGACACAGCTATAGAATGCTCTGTGCTTGGCCTCATAATATGTGGCTGATTAGTTTCACAGTAGCTTTACATGGTTTTATATGGTGTATCTGCATCTTACTGAGGCTGACCAGGGATCACCTACACTCGTGTGTTCACTCTTGCAACAGTTACTACCTTCTGTGATACAGTTTAAAGCATGGTACCACCAGTTTGCCTACTTGTTTGTGTTGGATTGAATCCTGGTTCTGTTTCAATGGCACAATCACTGCACATATGTGACTGCTTAAGGTTCATTTGTGTAGGATTCAGCATTTGCACATGCATTGTCCATCTGCATGGGTGCCATGACACTCACCACTCTGCTCTTAGGAAACATAACATTGGCATTGGAGACTAACTATGTGTAGCATACTGTTAGCCCTGTTTGTGTGACAACTGTGATCCAGGTCAGTGGGGTCAATGGAATCCAACATGCATTGAGCACAGGTGTTTGTACATGAGGAGTCTTCCCAGTTCATAATGGCATAGTTGAAAGTAGCCATTATTATGGTTCTGTCTCAGTCCTAATCTTCCCCATTACAGCACATTATGACAGTTGGGAAGTCCGCGGCCTAGTGGGTGATCTGTCTCAAGGTGCATTTGGAATTCCACTTTGGCACAAAGGTAATGGCTCAGCATAATGCATCTGATGTTATGCAAGTGCAATTAGCATGGGGGTGTACATATCCTTCAGGAATATGGACACACCTGCAGCCTGTGTGTTCCAATAAAGGATAATAAGCAATAGGTGAGGTATGTGTTATAACATGATCATGCAGGTGTGCTCTCTGGAGCATTGAAACATGTCTCAGCCATGGCACAGATATGTTCTTCATGTTAGGGATTGACATATGTGTGCCCGTATAGCATTTCTGACATGTATCATTGTGTAGCGAGACCCAAAGTTTATTGCCAGACTTTCCCTGTAACAGCAGTGGACCCTCACTTGAACCGTGCATGATGAAGGCACTATAGGGGAAGCATGAGCCCTAGGCAGTATCCAGATTCCCAGGGGTGACAGGTGCAGGCCCTGTCTGGCAAAGCATCATGGTCTGTTAACCATGTTATCCCATGAAGACAGATACTGGATACCCTTTGACATGCCCCACTACACTAGACAATTGTGGAATAAAATCCTTTTGTCCCTGTACTGCAGTATCATTCTGGCCAATAGCAGAATGCTACCCAGGCCTTGGAACATACCTGCATGGGCTACAAGACCTGACAGCTCCTACATGTGTTTCCATGCAGTCCAGGCTACTGCATCACAGGTCCTGCACAACAACATGGAATATGCCAGAGCCGTGTGTATAGTTCAAAAGGTGTTCTAAGTGTATGAGTATGTGGCTACTCATGGCAGACATGCAGTTGACTGTATGTATGCCCTCGTATAGGTTTGTGTGTAACATAGTGCTAAAGTTTGCATTCACAAATGAGTACTGTTAGGCATGCTTCCAGTCATGTGTTCAGAGGTGTGGCACAATTATGCAAACTATGTCATACAGTTTGTGTATTTCGGTGTCTGTCTCTTCCTGCTTGGGTGGGGGGGGGGGCACTTGTTTGGCCAGATACTTAGACGCATCTGTGAATGTGTGTGATTTCCGGTAGTGTGTGTGTCCTTACTGTGTTCAGGTAAGGGTATGTGTTGGTTGTGTTGATGAGCTGCATGTGTTAACCTACACCTCAGGACTGTCCAGTCCAGTCATGGCTGTAGACTGGGCTGCCTTCCAGCTTACACCTGTAGTTGTATCCCAAACAATGTGTGGGGTGTGGTGTTAGGTGGGTCTGGCAATGTACATGGCATAGAGATTACATTCCCCGAGGACAGCCACATACACAAAGCTGACATTAGTAAACACCAGTAGTTGACTAGTGGACATGCCTGCATGAGCAGTCAATACTACAAGTACCAAGTACTGTATTTAGTTTATGTATTGCCTATGAAGATATTTTAGACAGTGATGCTCACATGTAAATATTTGTGTTATGGATGTGACAACACTGGCTATTACGGAAACATTGTAGCTACCTTTAGCAGCAATCCTCCTCTGAGGAGCACATCACATCCTGTTAGTTGATTACAGATGATGAAAGTGTCTACGGGTCTGTTTCCTTCTCTGGGTATATACTCATATATCCACCAGGACCATGAGCTTTGTTGGGCACAGACACCCACTCTCCAAACAGAGTCATGTATCAATAGACTCTGATGCCACTATCAACATGATCAGGATATAATCAGATACCTGTGTGATCCATCACCTATGATGCAGCTATTACACATGGGCAGCTGTCTCCTACATCTTACACTCCTACTGCAGATGTTACACTGGAGTTAAAGATGATATGCAACCTGTTTCATTACCAGTGCTGTGCACAACCTTACATACAGTATGTGCAGGTGGCTGTTAGGTTGGCAATGAGAGGTTGGGCTACACAAACCTGGTAGTTCAACCAGTGTGTCTGTACTCTCAATATCCACTCTATGTAGATGTGCACATAGCCATTTGGCTCAGCCCTGTAACAAGGGTCACTACACATTTGTATAACATGTACACATGCACAGCTGTTATTGCTTGCAAATGATAGTAGAAAGGTGGATATTACATGTGTTATGTGCATGGATAGTTACCTGGCTCTTCCAATTATCTTTGCTATCATGCTGCTAACCTGTCAGATGAATACTAACGCTATGTATCCTGTCATTGAGTATTGTAATTGCCAATAGACATAACTACTATTTGCATAACATAACAGAACTGCTATGTAGAATAGAATACAGATCTGCCTAGAATACTGTACATTACACAGTTATTGGTACAATATCCCACAATGCACACCATATTTGCATGGTAAGCCCACCTTTAACATGTTCATCTCACCCATACATATGTCGACTGTTACAATATATCGACATACACTATCCCTTGTTATAGCACATACTTGTTGGACCTAATCTGACACTGACAGTGGCTGGAAGCAAATTGGTGGGTCCCAACCCATATCATCCCTTGTGGTGTATGTGGAGTTGCTGTGTGACCTACAGCAGTACACACATAGAATACTACAAGCATTACTACTGCTCAACAATACATCACTACAAGATAGCTATTTCCACTATATGCATTGATTACACTGTAATTCTTACAGTACAGGTACTACATACACAGACATACTACATGTTATACATACTGTCTTAGTAACTGGAGGTGTTATAAACTAGTATAATACTCGTTTTCGGTTCATCTTTTAGTGTTTTGTACTGTCCTACAGGTAGATACAGATGATCTGAATGTGTGACAAGGCAACCTTTTATAGTTACAGATCAGTAACATGTGCTATCCTGTTGACCAATTGGTGTACCTAAGTAGCTAATTACATGCACATCAGCTGCGCTGCTACTGCCTTAGCCAATACCATGGCTACAGTGGAGTATAACTGAGTACTCCACTTGGGCGTTGTCCCTTTGCCTTACTTGTGAGAAAGACAGCATGGACGTTTTGTTTGGAATCTATTGCAACAGCTGTAAGGAGACGAACAGTAATATATTGTGTGTAATGCCTAGAGGATTTGGTCTAAATGTGAGTACTGCTGTTAAATTTCTGAACATTGCTACTTGTGCAGGGTTTGTCTGTACCTAATACTTCTGCATATGTTTCAGTGTGGCCAGGTTGTTTGACCAGCTCGAGGCTGCATAGCTATGCATATAATGTTAGGGAGTTTACAGTGTGCTTACCAGACATATTTTGTTTGGTGTTACTGTGTATCATACTGTGCTGATAATCAGTACTTGGTAAAACTTCCTGGTGTACGAACCTTTCAACCCTCTGAAATGGGATTAGTTCATACAAACCCTGTTACATCAGCAGATGTTCAATTGTTTAATGGCAACTATTTCACATAGGGTCATGTTAGTGTGACTGTGTCCAGATTTGTTAAGGTTTCAGCAGATGTTGTACAGTAGTTGCATAATTGGTTATGGTATGATAGTATGTATTGATGTAATTATTTTGGTTGTGGGGTAGGTGTTGGTGGGTGTACATAGCACATGCAGGTATGTAGGAACCCCTTTTATACAACGTCTACATGTGTGTGGGTGTTTTTTCCCTATGTGAAAACCTATCCCTTAGTGGACTAATACTATGGTAATTGCAGGCTGACTCATTAAGGCACTATTAAATGCTTCCTGTATAGCATGCAGGTACTGTTAGTCCTTGAATCCTTTTGGCAATACATCAGAATTTGATAATGTTTTGCAAAGTGAAAGCTGTCTGTGTAATTTTGTCATGGATATTTGCAGTCATTGCAGTTGTGTTGGTGACTGTGTCCATAGAACATATTTGCAATAGTGTATTGGCATATACTCTTCATATGTTATGTTCATATTGTTTGGTGGGGGGGGGGATGTGTGATTGCTATGGTCCATGTTAGACTCAGATATGACCACTTCGGATGCTGTCTACAGACATGTATGTATGTGTATGTATATATATATATATATATATATATATATATATATATATATGTGTGTGTGTGTGTGTGTGTGTGTGTGTGAGTATAAATATATATTTATATGTGTGTGTATACATATATATATATATATATATATATATGTGTGTGTGTGTGTGTGTGTGTGTGTGTGTATATATATATATATATATATATATATATATATATATATATATATATAAATATATATGTGTATATGTATATAGATATATACATTATTGCATACGTTTATCTGTACCTCCATAGCTGTGTAGATGTTTTTAACCTATCTATATATCTACATATATATGTAGACCTGTATATATCGACATGTCTCTATGTATCTCTCCGTCTCTCTCTCTCTCTATATATATATATATATATATATATATATATATATATATATATATATATATATATATATATATATATATATATATATGTATCTATATATGAGCATGCACTTTAATTAGGTACATGGCAGGTTGTCCTATTTCAACACATTCCTCCCTTTTGTATTTTAACCTGTCTGCATACACAACTGGGATAGGTACATGTCAGGTAGCTTAGTGTTAGATTACTCTGAAGATGGAGCACATGGTTGTGGGTTTTACTCCTGGAAGGTGTTATTATTTTACCTCTCAGAGTAGGCACTGGTAGGGAAAGTGTGAATAATGCACACTTACGCAGTTGTGAGCAGGTTTGCCCATGGTCTGTGCGATGTTAAGGAAAGGTTAAACGTGTAAAGCGCTTCTCCGTTTACCGTGTTTCAGCGTCGCTTACTGTCGCGCAAACACGTGGAAACCCGCTTACAACTGCTTAAGAGTGCTTTAATCCACCTTTAACCAAAAGCCCTTATTCTGGCCCTCAAAATAACCTAACAGCCCTTGCAGGTCTTGCACCCGGGACCATGACCACCATAGTCACTGACTTTACCACTAAGGCATCTGAGATATGTACAAATGTTATGGTGTTTAGAATATATATTGTACTACAGACATTCCTCACTACTGAAAACAAATGTGACAGTCATTTGGTGTACATATGTCTGATACATGTTAATGTCCATATGTTTGTGAAATTAGGTGTTGCAATGTGACATGACAGGGTGTATTATGAATGAGAAAGGTTCTTGCTTTGTGTCCTTTTTATATTGTCCCCATACTCCATGTATGCCCCTCCAGATCACTTATTGAACATCTGACCCAGGCCATCCTTGATGCTTGATTGCATTTCCCATCATTCATCCCCCACTCCAATCTTCACATACACAACAACCACCCCTTCTATGGTGAATTAGGTTAATATTAATTGTTATAATACCAGAGCTGCATGTGTTTTGTGTACACTCCAATTCCTTTGGAGTGCTTCTGTGTCACGAAGTGGGTTCATAGATGTTTATATATGTAGCTATTGATGTAACTATAATATATATATATATATATCTATATATATGTGTATATATATATATATATATATATATATATATATATATATATATATATATATATGTGTGTGTGTGCAGACATCACATACATATATATATATGGGTCCCCTACTATTTACCGAAACGCCGATTCGCCGACAAAGAAATCACCGACACCAAACGACCGACAACGCAAAACACCGAACACCATAACACCGACACACTACACGTAAACAACACAGTACACTACAGGACATATCCACTAGCCCTAACCCAAACCCTAACCCTAAGGTCCGACACTACCGCACACTCTCCCTACCTGCACCCTAACCCTAACTCACTTACCCACCCCTAACCCCAAGCTCCGACACTACCGCACACTCTCCCTACCTGCACCCTAACCCTAACTCACTTACCCACCCCTAACCCCAAGCTCCGACACTACCGCACACTCTCCCTACCTGCACCCTAACCCTAACTCACTTACCCACCCCTAACCCCAAGCTCCGACACTACCGCACACTCACCTATCACACACCCTAACCCTACATCCCTCACTATTGAACACTTAACTGTCCTCCCTACTCCTAAATCCCTCACTATCGCATACTTACCAGGTCTTACACATTCCTTGTCGGTCTTCCGGCTGTCGGGATTCCAGCGTGTCGGTCAACTCGTTGTCGGTCGCTTGGTGTCGGTGATTTCTTTGTCGGAATCAACGTTTCGGTAAATAGTAGGGACCCATATATATATATATATATATATATATATATATATATATATATATATATATATATATATATATATATATATATATATATATATATATATATATATATATATATATATATATATATATATATATATATATATATATATATATATATATATTTCGTATTAGTTTGTAACAGTAATACATATGTAGACTGGAATGTGTTGGTTCACAAACTTCACTACATTACAATGTACTGTACATATGTACACAAAGTGACTGTCCCATTTGTGATCATTACAGTGAAATGCATATGGTATAAGGTGTAGTCTCTAGACCATGAAACATGTGTTCACCTCAGATGGCTTAGTGGTAAGTCCCATGACTATAGTGTGCATGGTCTCGGGTTCAACACCTGCGATGCTTTACAAATGTTTTTTTATTGCAGAATAAGGCTCATTTAAGCAGTTGTAAGCACATTTAAAAGTGTTTGTGTGGTTTTATAGCAGCGGTTAAACACAGTTAAACAAATTTTGTAACGTATAACCTGTGTGCGCAAACATGGCCACATCCGCTAACTACACCAGATATATACGTCAGTGACGTAATATCTCACTATGTGCTGATATAACATTACATTCTCTGTTGACTGTACTATCCAGTACACATGGGTTTATATGGGTGTTTCAAATGTTTATTATACAGACGATTACTACCTATATATGCAAGCTGTGGTTAAGGTATACTTTTGCACATCATAAACATCACTGTCTTTATCGGGATTATAACCTCGAATGCACAGATACTATGTGGATGCTGAAACCATTACACTGTTGAAATTAATGTTGCTTCCACCTATTTCTATTTTGATGATTTCTATGTGTAAGCTAGGCTAAGCAAAGGGCGGAGGCCCCCAAACTCACTGAGATTCACGTATTCTTGAAATAACAACATATAACAAATGTACTGTGAGACAATACATTACATTCTTAACTACATTAGGCATAGCCTCTCACTGATGCACTTCAAGGGAAACCTTTTTGTGTGAATGGGTAACAGACTATACACCCCTGGGATCATGTGTCCCAGAACCATACAGCCAGGGGTGGGGGAGCCTGTCCAGTTTAATAGCTGCAAGACCTGTTGGGGGAATTGAATGGTGTTGAATTGTCACATTAACATGCCCTCTTTAGATCACTAAGTGCCCCTATCATTCCCCACAACCCCAGTCTTCAACAACTTCCAACAACTCTGCCTGGAATTGCTTCATTGGCTATGCTTGACAGAGGCTCAGTTACTTCATCAGTGGTGCAGGGAAAGCCAACACACTGTAGCTATGATTCTAATTGCACTTGGGCAGATAGGTAGAAGGCTATCTGTGAACCTGTAATGTGCAGGCTATCACAGCCATGATATGTGAATAAACAGACCTTCAGATCACAATATACAGTGACAAATCACCATGTAGTCAGGAAACATTTGACTACAGCAAGAACATACAGAACATTGATACTTAGTCACTCCAAAAGCCTACCTTGGAAGCTAGAAGACTTGTATAAGTTTAAGGCTTTGTATTGCTTACCAGTAGGTTACCTTCCGGGGAGATGAAAAACAAGCACAGATGGGGAACATGCATGCAATGATACCATACCGGTCTATGTGTCAGCCTTAGGCTTTGGAATACTGGCCAAGGCTATTGTCGCCCACATGGTGCCTTATTTAGGAGAGTCTCGAAGGTGAATACCAGCTCCATAAACAGCACAATAGCAGATTCAATGAGGATTATGCTACTCAACACCAGGGGTTGTGATCACAACATGCATGCACTCACAGTACTCCTCAGGATGGACAACATCAACATCTGTGCATTAACTGAAATCTGTCTTAAGGCTCCTGAGAGCACACCAGCACTACCAGACTACAACCCATACCACACATTTCAGCCACAGAACATGGACTGACAGACATGGGGGGGGGCTGTATCCATATTCATCAGGGATACCTATACCTTCAGGTTAGTGGGGCAACATGATACCTCTGTGATCATCCATGTGCAGCTAACATCAGCCACAACTGCAATGTAAAATGTGGCCTGCTACAGATAACCCTCCATGACCCAAGACCTCCACTCCACCTACCTGGAGACAGTGGAGAGCATGACAGTCCTAATGCACACCATGGCATTGATTGATGTCAACTACCATACCATTAACTGGGAAACGTACTCCGATACTCACTTCCAGGCCCAGTACTTCCTGAAATGTATCACCCCATATGCCCTATATCAGGTGGTAACTTCCCTATCATGGGGTGGAAACTACTAGATATGGTTATCACCAACATGGGCAACAGGTGCACCACAGTGGAGGTTAACCGGTCACTGGTTAGATCTGGCCATGAACTATTCACTGTTTCCACACCCTAGCATCTAACCCACCCACGGATACCACAGTGTATACCTTTCCTACAGCTAAATTTACACTACTAGTGACAGGGGTGGGGGGGGGTTCACAGCCCCTACTCTAAGGGAAAACACTGCTCAAGATACAGACAGATTTACAAATGCTGTCTATAAGCACCTTCACGGATGTATGGATCATGCCATCATCGGTAAACCAAGACTCACTCCTCCTAGACAAGAACACTGGTCTGGTGGACCTCTACAATAAACAGGCTATACTACAGATGTAGGACAGTATTCCAGACACACAGCAAATCCCACGAAGGGCAGACATCTGTGACCACTTTTAGTATGATACGTAGGTCCCTCATGACATCATCCAAGGCTAACATCAGCAGGAGAATACTCAAGGATTCGAAAGATAACCACAAAGCTTTCTTTGGCTATGTCAAGGATCTACATGGTGGCACACAGATTTGCACTGTGCTGGTGAAATATAGCACAAAATATGCTGACCCTACTGATATCGCCAACATCCTTGCAGATGCACTCGGTGCATACTTCACCCCCTAAAGAGCCCACAGCACTACCCAAAAGGTACAGTATCCCAACCACCAGAGACACGCATGTGGAAATGGCCATCTCTGGCAGCAGAACACAGTATCAATGGAGGCAGATGTTGACCCAGATTGCATCTTGCAAACTGTATAAGACAACCTGCCCCCGACCTAATTAAGCATTCCTACCTCAGCCTCTCCACAGGCTACATGCCCATACAATGGCACGTGGCAATGGTTATTCCACTCCTTCAAGGTGGAATCACAACTGACCATGGTAACTACCACCCCATAAGCCTGACTAGCCTGGTCTGCAATGGTATAGTTTGCATCCTCATAGCACTCATTAACAATGACACTGGTAACCTCCAAACACGTGACCCAACCCAGGTCAGCTTGGTTGAGTGCAGTTCATGCCTACTGAACCTGTTTGAAGTCTTATATACAGTCACCAAGACATTAGATGATGGAGGCGGTGGTTCACACATACTACCTGGACCTCACCAAGGCTTTTGACACCATGCCCCACTCAAGTATTATTGATAAACACACCAGCTTGTACATTCACCCATACATCACAGGTTGGGTTGCCAATGGGCTTACACACAGAACCCACATGGTACGACTAGTGGTCTCCAGG
This sequence comes from Protopterus annectens, assembly GCF_019279795.1. Taxonomy (NCBI): domain Eukaryota; kingdom Metazoa; phylum Chordata; order Ceratodontiformes; family Protopteridae; genus Protopterus; species Protopterus annectens. The sequence goes on from NC_056735.1 coordinate 1,956,913,120, forward strand.
TCCAACTCTTGAACAGTCACGATCGGTGTCCCACAGGACTCAGTCCTGGGAGCCCTAAGTTTGGCATATATGTCTCAGAGGTACAGGCAAATACAGGTGGACTACAGCAGACCATGTTTGACAATGACTATGAAATGGGAGCCATGACTGATAGTCCAGCTGACACGGACATCCCTCAAGGGGCCTCACAGAGAACATCACAGGGTGCCGGTGCCATGGCCTCCAGCCAAGTGCCACTAACTGCATGGTCATTTCATTGTGGAATTGGCACCCACATATTAACACATAAGTGGCAGCCACTTTAATACAGATGAGATAATGGGGTATCTGGGGACTAAGGTAGATAGTGATCTCCCCTTTGACAATCATATCTCCACAGTAGTTAGGACATCCGTCTATGTAGGCCATCTGATTACTAAAGGATTCCCATCTAGACATACTGGGATTATAGTGCCCCTTTATTCATCACTCATCAGTCCCATCAAAGGGTATAATAACCCATGTGGGATATACCTCAGAAGACACGTCCAACAGCTGGGGGGGGTCCACAAATGTACCTCGCCAAGGGGAATACTGGCCTCCAACATATGGCCTATGCAGCCAGATTGAATAAACTCCTGCTTTACTCAGTGGCATCTTATTTACCCAGAGATGATCTCCACTGGCCAACACAGCCATGTCGAACTCAGGCTTGATGGATATGCTCCACCTATGGGAATCCATGTCACAGTGAGCCACACACTGTAGTGAGCTGAACCTTGCCACAACAATAACTATAAGATGCTGAAGGGACAGCTTCCTGTCACAGACACTCCCCATAGTTTGGAACAACATCCCTAACTACATTATACAGAGCCCCTCACTAACACTGTGCAAGAGAAACCTTGAAGGGTTGATGGGGAACAGTAGATGCACCCCCCAGGGATCCTGCCATTGGCTCTGCTCCACAGAGGGACAGTTAATGAATCAATGGGTGGCAAAAGTTGACACATTTTGGCTGGCCTTATGAATGGCCTCTGGCAGTTAGCCAAATACCTACCTATGAATCTATACGTACAGTATCTGCATATGCTGAAAGCTTAATTTACTGTTCAGGTGTTGACTTATCTTGTGTCAATGGCTGTTGTGTGTGCAATAGTTGTGGGCTGCCTATGTTGGATGCACACACTAGACTGCCTATACTTGACAATTTACAGGTAGTCTTGTGTGTGTGCCATCCATTTTTACTGTGTGTGCAGGTGGAAAAAGGTGTCAGTCCCTATGTGCCTACACTGTCAGTGTGTGTGCTATACATTCCCTCTTTGCCAAGGCATGGGCATACTGGGCACGCCTCAGTCTTGCATACTGGGGCTGGCTCAGTGTGTTCATGGTCTGAGTACCTCTGTGTCTGTGGGGCCCTTGGCAATGGTGGTGGTCTGTGAGGGCCTTCACCATCCTGTCCCTGCTGCAGCTGTTTCCACAGGATCATATTGTGTAGCATGGCACACACTATGTAGATGTGGGCACATGTGCCTGGAGAGTACTGCAAGGCTACACCAGATATGTCCAAGCAATGGACCCATGATTTCAGCATCCCAAACACACGCTCTATGATGACTCTGGTTTGTGCATGCGCCTCATTATGGCATTCCTGCATGGGTGTATTTGCATTTCTGATGGGAATCATAATCCACGGTTCCAGTGCATAGCCAGCATCTCCCACCAGGTGGCCATTTGGGATGCCCCCCCCCCCCGGCAAATAACTGATACAGCTGTGAAGCATGCCAGATGTGGGAGTCGTGATACCTTCCAGGGCTGCCAGCACACACATCCATGATAATGCCCAGGGCATTGCACACGACCTTCCAGTTGATGAAGGAGTATCCCTTGTGGTTTATGTTGTGCCTACCCTGCTCACTGGGTGGTGACTTGATGTGTATGTGCATGCAGTCTATTGCACCCAGTACCTCCGGGTATTCTGCCACATGGTGGAAGAGACGCATAATGCTGGCCAACTTCTCCTGCGTTCGGGGGAAGTATATGTGCTCATTGGCATGTGGTAACATGGCATCCAAGAACTGGTGTAGTACCCTGGATGTTGATGCCTGTGAGATCCCCATGATATCCCCAGTTGGTCTTTGAAAGGTATCTGTAGCTAGTATTCTCAGGCTTACACATACCTTCGTATCCACTGGCATGGTTACCCTCTGTTTGTTCTGGCTCTGAGGCGTGGCTGGCACAGCTCCACAAGTTGCTGTAGGGTGTCCCTGTCCACCCTGTAATGCTCCACTATCTCTAGATCATATAGCCCCTGGTAGGTTACCCTGGGTCTGAACATTCTTCTCCTCCTCTGGTGCCTGAGGCAGTCATGTGCATCATCCTCCACACCACATTCAATCTCCAACACATGCTGGTAGATCAAAGCTATGGCAGCCCCTAACATGTACATAATAAAAGTTCCACATCTGTATACACCACTGGTGAAGAGTGTATGGGGATACACAAATGTGTGTGAAGTGCTTTCACACTTTATAGTATTGTGCTATGGATGCTGCTGATGTAAGCGGGTGTGTATTAGCTATTCCAGCTGCTGCGTGTCTTAATTATGGGTTTTGCAATGAGTACTGCAAGTGTGGGGCCTTTACTGTAGAGATCTACTTGCCTGCCTTGATTAATTTGTTGCCCTTTAATTCACTTTTAGACCTGGATCCCCTCCCATTATCAGGCATGCATCCACCTGCAGTCTTTCTTGTTTTGTACTTTCCTACCCAGTCATGGCAAAATGTGCCTTGTAGCTGATATGCTGCATATTGGCCTTGTTCTGCTTTGACACTTTTCTGTTTTATTTGCAGCACAGCCCCTCCCCTTCCGTGATCTGCAGGTAGCTGATTGCAGCCTTGTTAGCTATTGTCAATGGCCCACTGTAGGCTCATAGGTGTTAATTAGTCATTTGTACTCCAATTTCACTGCTGCAGCATTTCCTTATTTCTTTCCTATATCCTTCCTGTTTCAGCTGCAGTGCACGCCGTGCATACCTGTTTACCGGGTTTACGTGCGTTTTCATCTCTGTTCACATGCATACTCGATTACCTTGTGTACTCTCAGCTAAGCATAGCTATGGGCAATTCAACACACCCCTATACTGCAGCTTTGCGTAGCTAGGGGCAGAACGGTTTAGCAATTCTCCAATGTGCTTACAGCAATGGCAACACACCCCTCTCTTGATGTCATATTTATCTCAAGGGCACACCTTGGTGTTATAATGTTATGCTGTGAGGTGCATTCTTACACCAGTGGGGAGTCTGTGATTCACTATTACTCCTCTCATTTGCATGGCATTGCCTACTAATTCCTAGCTACTGTGCATAACACTGTCACTGCCCCTTAGCAACCCTTGCATCATGAGTATCATGTAGCATGCCTGCCATTGACTATTATGGGGAAATCGCGATATGTGTTTCATTGCGGTTTTATTCTATATTATTATATATTCCTTGCGATCCCCTTTGCTCACCGCTCTCCAGCGCTTCCACGTCACGATAGTGCCTTATTATCTCCTCTTGCCAAAATTTTAGAAAAATGTATCCACAAACAATTCCTAAACCATCTTATCCATAACAACCTACTTGCTGAGTGTCAACATGGCTTTAGACCATCCCACAGTACCACCACTGCTCTGCTTTCCTTCACAAACACCATTAACACTAACCGCAATTCAAACAGCCTTTCTTCTGCTCTATTTATTGACTTATCCAAAGCCTTTGACATGGTGAACCACAAAATGCTTCTACATATTCTCAAGTCTCTCTCACTTGATCCTAATAGTATAACTTGGTTTAAATCTTACCTCGAAAACCATCAACAAGCTGTAATCTGGAACAACTCACTATCTGACCACCTTCCTATTTCCCTAGGTGTCCCACAAGGATCAATCTTAGGTCCTCTTATTTTTTCCATCTTCATCAATGACCTCCAAACTGCTATCCCTTTCTCTATATGCATCCAATATGCAGATGACTCCACTATTATCTGCACAGCTACCTCTCAGGCTGAACTTCAGTCCCTTACACAAAAAGCCTTTAACACAGTTGAACAATGGTTCTCCCAACGCTGCCTACTACTCAACCCAAAGAAAACAAAACTTCTACTCTTCTCACCAACACGAAACCCATCCCCCCTACAGTTCTCTCTTACCTCCAACAATAATATCAGTATCACTCCAGATACCTCCACAAAACTACATGGTATTACAATTGACAATAAACTCAATTTTGAAAATCACATTAACTCTACTATAAAAACTGTGAACAAAAAAATAGGAACCCTATATAGAATAAAACCATTTCTTACTCCAGCTACAAGAATCACCCTAGCCAAGACCCACCTAATCTCTACTCTACTCTATGCATGTCCCATCTACACCAACCTGTCAAAAAAAACCTAAATATACTAGCTACATCCTACAACAACATAGCTAGATTTGCAACCGGATCTCCTTTTAGGACCCACCACTGCACTAACCTAAAACAACTTGGCTGGCTTGAACTTCCTAATCAGATCAAACTACAACAACTTATTATAACTCACAAAACCCTGTACCAACCTAACAAAACTCCTATACTCACTAGCCTCATTACCCTGTACTACAACCTGAAACATCTACGCTCCTCTAATAAACTACTGATAAAAAGGACTATACCCAATAACTCTGCTGGAGATTGCTTATTCTCCAACTCTGTTGGGAAACACTGGAACACTCTACCCGGTGATATTACATCCCTGACTTCTCCTCCTCTTTTCAAGAAAAATATCAAACTGTACCTTAATAATAAATGGCTCTGCCCATGTATAAACCCAGACTAGCCTGCTCATCTGTCTCCTATCTCTATATACCCAATAACTCTGCTGGAAATTGCTTATTCTCCAACTCTGTTGGGAAACACTGGAACACTCTACCCGCTGATATTACATCCCTGACTTCTCCTCCTCTTTTCAAGAAAAATATCAAACTGTACCTTAATAATAAATGGCTCTGCCCATGTATAAACCCAGACTAGCCTGCTCATCTGTCTCCTATCTCTCTTTTTCTCTCCCCTTCTCTACCCAACTACCTCAATAATAATTGGCTCTACCCCTGTAGAAACCCAGACTAGCCTGCTCATCTATCTCCTATCTCACCTTCCCTCTCCCCTTCTCTACCCAACTCCCCAATAGCTTGTTTTCCTAAGTTCCACAACTATAACTTAAGACATGGAACTTACCCCGTGTACAGCACTCACTCATCTTAACTTTCTCTCCTCTCTTCTTAGGTATTTTTCTCTCACCACCCCTTCTTAAAACAACTTCTGAAGCTGTTAGAAAACTATGGACTCCTCTACTCATCCTGTTCTATCTTTGATATATGTCCTATCTTTACTTCACAGCTATCTCTTTATCCTTTCTTTTATAATTCGTCACCTTCATAATATTTTACTTTACAAAAAAAAAAAAAAAAAAAAAAAAAAAAAAATTTGTCTATTTTGTTTTTTCATAATTGCTACTCATGCTTATTGTTTCTTAGTTTATCTTAACCTTATACAGCCTGTTATTATGAACTATGTATGTTCTATGTATAAGAACCTGGAGCTTTTCTCCCCGGGCCTCTATTGAAAAAGGACATATATCCAGTTAGACTAGCCTGGTCAACAAATGTAAAATAAATAAATAAATAAATATATATTAAATGTTAATTTTATATTTTGTACATTTTTTTATGCCAATGGCTATATATTTAGCCATTGGCATATATTAACAATATAATACATGTGTTTGGTCATCTGTCATGGCTCTGATTTTATGTTTGCAAAAATGTAAACTGTTTTCTACGGTTTACATTTCTGCATGCTTACACTACGCCTGCACCATTTCCTAAATCGCTACATACCTTCATTTGCATGCTACACTTCTGCACATCGGGTAATTAGCATACAAGGTTTGGGAGTTGTGCGAGCGTAGCATACGCAGGTAGTGCACATGGAAACAGCTCGTACCTGAATCGCTCAGCGGCCATATTTGGTGTTAGAATGCCACTGCTACCCCTGCTCTTGGCGCAAGCTTCATGAATCCCGCGGCAGGACTAGGAATCTTACTGTATTGTCTTTAGTGGTGAACTAATTGCTACTCTGAATGGGTAGAAGTTTTTGAAATTGTTTTATAGCTTTCAGATGCTGCAACAGATATCAGCAAAGCTCTGTGTGTGCATTGTATCAGAGTCAGTTGACCAGATGTGACATCATTCTATAACTAGCACTAAAATTAGTTTTTAGATATTAGTGAGAGAGATGGCAGAATTCTTGCAGCAGCACTTTGTTTTTTGGAAACTGACAGGAAAGCTCTCTAACAGATATTTCATACAACCTCACACACCACATCTTGCCTTGCTGTAGTAAGCAACTCAACATTCATCATCCTGCCTTGCTGTAGTAAGTAACAACTAAGGAACAGTATTTTTTAGTCAGTCAGGAAAATACAGTGAGATTAGCTAAGTATTGTTTTCCTGCATCTGTGTGAATCTATCCAACTGTGTCATTTTTTTCTATCTCCTGTGGCTGAAACTCTGGTGTGTATTGTAACTCGAAATTTAGTATTTTATTATTATTATTATTATTATTATTATTATTATTAGTAGTAGTAGTAGTAGTAGTAGTAGTATTATTATTAAATATTTCTATACCTATCATTGTGGCTGGTCTTTTAGAGAATACTTTTAACATTTTAAGAGTATGTATGCTCATTTTAGTAACACTTTGTCTGTTCCTGAAAGCCTTGCTGCCATGGTCAAACTCTAACATTTATATTAGTATTAATTTTACTCAGTATTGCTGGGTACCCTTGTAAGAGCATAAATCAAGTAGGGGAAAACCTCAGTCACAACAAATGACAACACAGACCGAGGGAACACCAACCACTCCAGCAGGTATACAGCCACATGATGTACAGGATAATTTCCAAGTAAATAAAAAGCATGCACTTCAGGTATTAACACCACTATTTATTGTACATTTTCGTTTAAACACTTCTTCAGAAATGAACAACGGAAACACCATCAGTACTCAATTTATATCCTCAATCAACCCTTTTAATTACTTACTTACTTATACAATCAACAACTTTTAATGAGACATTAAAGAGACAGAACAAAATGCAGAATTTAAAAGTTTATCTATATCTAGTTAAAAATACTTTGTCTTTTACTAAAACATCATAAAAACAACATTCATCTGTTACCATAAAACGTCCAACGTACATATTTTTGCAAAATTCAAACACGTACTATTAAAACAATGAAATCCTAAAAACACATTTAATTATCTATAAATTACTAAAACCCTTTTGTATGTATAAAACATCACCTAAATATTGTTTAAATGTATAACAATTCAAACACATTTTTTTAGTAATTTATACTATAAATTACAATAATAGTGGCATTAATACTTGAATTGCTGACCCTTGTAAGAGCCGTAGACTTGCTGACTGGTGGCAATGTAATTACCCTATAGTCTGGGCACAGGAAACACAGTTGGTAAATCTGTGCCAGCCTTTCCCAGGTGTGTGTGTGTGTTGTGTGTGTGTGTGTGTGTGTGTGTGTGTGTGTGTGTGTGTGTGTGTGTGTGTGTGTGTGTGTGCGTGCGTGCGTGCGTGCGTGCGTGTGTGTGTGTGTGTGTGTGTGTTGTGTGTGTCTGTGTGAGCGCGTGTGTCAGCTGCTTGGAACAGAGACACAGAGATCCAAGTAGGTCAGTGTTGAGTCTTGTTTGGAGTCTGGAGAGAGAGACAGTGACCAGCTCCAGGTCTGGAATGTGCTCCCTGTGTACTTTTAAAGGAAACTATACCTGGTGCAGAGATCTGCATCTGAAAAATAATGTCAGTAGTGAGGATTGAAACTCTTTGATTACTGGCCGAGAATAGGGACTGTCACACCATTTATCACTGCCATTCTTTTGTTCCATGCCAGGACACATACAGCTGTAAGTTAGATATGCTGATCAGCATGAACATCTGCATGCATAACTGTCCATGTAGCTGAAAATAGCATCAATACTGTTCCCAGCACCCTTATAGCGGCCACAGTAGTGCAACTGTTCTGAAACTATACCATAGAATAGTGGATGTGGGCATGTTACCTCTGCTTTCTGTTTAGCAGATATGTGCAGTCAGCACAGCCTGTGTCTGGTGTTTTGAATGCCTAATATCCACAGGTTAAGCTCCCCCTAACAAAACTGGAACCTGACCTGCCTCTACAACCTCTGCCAAGTAATGTTGTCCTCCAACCACACTGTACCTGTTGTGCTTATTACCTCTGACCTGTCAGGTTGAATGCCCCCCCCCCCCCCAAGCTGCATCCGGTCCTGCCTAACTGTGTTTGTCAGATTAAAGCCCAAGAGAAGAAGATTGCAACCTGTCTGTTTCTGAACCCTTTGAGCTATAGTTTCTCCCCTCCACCTCCAAAGTGGAGTGGATCCTGTCCCACCCTGTCCCTTGTTCACTCCCACATTAAGACTCCAACCTATCAGACTTCTACTAAACCATGTGCAGTGCCAGCCCACACAATCCGCTGCTCTTTAACAGTGTATTTTGCTTCCTTGCATGTGTAATCTCTGCATTCCTGAAATCCAATGTCATTTTTTTCTGTCTTCTATCAATTTGCTATTATGGCAGTTTACCCTACTGTAATGTCTACCATATTCTGATTTATTAAGTTGCTTGAGGTAATGAAGTCTCCCAAAGATAGCGGCTCCATTTTTTATTGAGCAAAAATGGGGGTACATAACACAATTATTTTGTAGATGAGGTGAATGATTGCACTCATCTCTGAATCACTCTAACTACATGATGCATTATCACTCTTCTTCTACACTATAAGGCTTGTTCCTGCTTATTCATGGGCTATGAAGTTATTTATAGTCTGTGGGCATGTGAAGTCTGGCCACATCAATGTCACAAAAATATATACCCTGCTCTCCCCCCCCATATGACAGTTTCTTTTCAGTTGTCCTTCTGTATGTTTCTCTGCTTGCTCTTCCCTATTACAGGCCAACCTATCTCTTCATTTCTATCTCATTTATATGATAAAATGAGTTGCCACATTGCTGTGGTGCCCCTGCAAAAAGCTGTTCACCACACCAATGTTGCAGCTATGGGTGCTTAGCTACACATATGAATGTGGACAGCATCAGGCATAACAACTGCATGTCACTTTCCCCAGGTCACATGATCACTTGTAGCAGAGTTAATTCATTTGTGTTAATACTGCCATTATTGCAGTAGTGAAGTTTCATTATGCACCACTGTCCACAGTTTGACTGTGCAATGCCAGCACTCACACATGCTTAAACCTAGATAGGCCATGTCACACACTTCATGGTGCTATTTACAATTACATAGTCTTGTCATACTTCTTCTGAACATCTTATAATGTGAAAAGGAGACTAATAAAAAAAAAAAAAAACAGAGAAGAAAAAATAAACTTTTTTGTGCTCCACACTGTATGTTTTTTCCTCTTTTTTTTCTGGATCGTCATTGAGTCTTGTTATCTTTTATTTGTGCCAGATGAGTAAGGTCAGCTAAGTTCATATACCTGTGTGCAATAGTTACCAAAAGACAATGAAAAGGTTGAGTGATTTGGCCTGATATATTCAACAGGCACGTGAAAGGTTTAGAAATCAGACATGAAATGTTATTTGTCTATTTAGCTTATTTTTAGTTTATCTTATGGGTCAACTGTTCTGGTAACCTCACATGTATAATTCATAAACTCTTCACAGCACACAGTAGTTACAAATAGCCCCAGTAGAGTTAACAGATACGAAACAAACCTGTATGAGACTGTGAATTAAGCAAATAAAATATATAATATATAATATACTGTACTATACTATACTATACTATACTATACTATACTATACTATAACTACAGAAAGTAATGCAGTTTCTAGCATTATAGGCTCAAAGGAAAACACATACTTTAAGCTCTTAGCATGCAGTTAATGTCCGAGTATGATGTCTATTTGATAACAAAATGATTGTTAATGCTATTCAAGCAGCAGGCACAAGCAACTATTTAATTTGTTTGAATGTTTTATTTATATTTCAGCGTCCACAACTATGACAGAAAAATTGAACTTAGACTCTTTCCCAGATGTAACATATGGGGACAAGATGCACAGCATGGCTATATGCTGAATTTATACACGCAGCATGTCTAGTATTAAAGCGCTATATTGGCTTACTTCTCAATAAAACCTTTCAAGCATGTAGGCAACTGAAAAAATGCATTGGTCATATCTACTGCAAAGTGCTTCCTACTAACATATCAGGCCGAATAATAGAAACAGTTCACATCACATCATTACTTCCTAGATACAGATCAGGCTGAATAAATAAACACAGCAAGTACCTCAGTTCCAACTCTACAACAGTATACTGTAATCCCAATACAAGCATCCTGTAGTTATATCAGACCCTCACAAAACAGAGCCTCCTCTTGTACCACAGACCACTCCAAGAAATATCACTACATTTTGTTTCCATATTTTCAGCAGCCTAACCAAAAAATATTTGCAATCATTCCCTGTTTGGATGCATTTATTTTTTTGATGAGGAACTATCAAAGTCCAGTCATATAAGGCAAATACATTGGATGAGTTGGTGACCTCAAATCTAGGTGATGTAGAGAGAATGACATTGCTTACTAAAGGGTGCTTTAACCATCTCCCATTAACATCCACTCCTCGAGTCTCACTCCTTTCCAACAGCACATATGCTTTTGTTATAGTGTGAGCTTCTTATAACAAGTTGAGAGTTATGTGGTCCATTTCCAACCAATAAGATCATCAAGAAGTGTGGCTAGCCAAGGAAGTAAAAACTGCCTAAATCATAGGCCTGTGGTTTTCTATTAAACTGCAAAACTCCCAACTTCTGTCTTTGGTATGGCACAGAATATTGTTTATTTGTCAAACAATGGGGACAAACCAGAACAGAATTCTGAACTTCAACATTATGAATCATGGTTTTCATAGCCAGTCAGAATGTGCTGTAATATACTAAAAGGTTGTAAAGTCAATGCTGTGTAAGGTGGCGACTGATACTTGCTCTTTTCGTTTCACAGGTGTAGGTTCTCTGTCAAAAACAACAATTAGCTGTTAACTTACTTTCTTCACTTTCATATTTTTAAAGGATAGATCAATAGGTAGATAGATATTTTTTAAACATGTATATGTGGTTGTAATTTGTAAGAGTGGACAAAGATTTCTTTTTTTTCCCCATGTTCTTCAGCCTGCCAATTGCTTTGTCTGTGAGATCATGTACATCAGGCTCTTTGAATTTGTCCTTTCCCCACTATTGTGCAATCTTGGAATTGGAATGTATAATTAGAAGTTTGGGGTGGTACAGGGTTTAAGTGTTCTTTGTCAGAAACATATATTTTGCAAAACGTTTTCCACCACATGGAGAAGATCATTAACTGCCACTGCTGCTTCTCCTCAATCTTGGACACTTGGAATAATTCTTGAACCCACCAGACCTAATCCTAAATACTCCAATTGCCTAAAAGGAGACTGAAAGTTTCCAATGGGACATTATGCTTGTGGGTATAGGGACTTTTTATTTATATGCCCTACCCATTTCCCTGTCCCTCCATTTTGATGCTCAGTGATTGAGTATTTTAGCATATAGTGCTGCACAGGCTCAGTGCTATCCATGAAAGAAACTTCATGCAAAATGTAAAGATTATATGCCCTGGCATGGTGTCCTAAATATAATGACATTAAGCATTAGGATTTATGCAGACTTTTCGCCATCCTAGACCATGCTTTTGACCTTTTGGGTAGCAATGGCATCAAACCTGACTGGTTGTAATTAAATCACTGTAAAATAAAAGTTTATCCATCATGTATGCAAATGAAGCTATGTTGGACAGATGCCTGTGATAGTTCTGTATTTCCATAATGGACATGGGTAACATAATAATCAAGTGTCCATAGAATGCTGCAGATAACCCATGAGTGAGGGTTGAGGCTTGCTGTGTGGGTATATATGCAAATTACACTTCACTGCAGTGCTAGGTTGTTCTGCTTGCAGTTCAAAATTCATATTTCCTGTGTGAAGCAAATGTTGTGACACCTGGTGACTTTAAAGCAAGGGTAAGGGAGGTTGCAGGAAGCAAATGAATGGGTAGGGCTAACTGAAATATTGTGAGGTTGTATTGCATCCAATTAAAAACAATTTACCTGCAATCAGACAACAGCTGGGGTCAGTAAGTTTTATCAGCATCTTGCCTTATGACACATTTATTCTAGACACCATATTGACTGCTGACACATCAGATTTCTAATTGTGATCAACAAGGTCAGCCTTAGGTGAAATGTAGCCCTAGAGAAAGAACTCCATGATAATCAGTGTTGCACACCAGCTCCTTGAAAACACCCTCAGTGCCCTATATTTTGCCAGCCATCTTGGCCTCCTCAAACAAACCAACAAGATTACATCTTTACTGCTTTTTTGACAGTTTTTCTAACACTTCCTGTTTGCCCTCCAACCTTTCAGCATAACTTAACTGGCTAAGACTTCATGGCAATAAGTGTGGAGAAAGTAACAAATTAAGCTGTGGATCTTGGGGTTGCTAGTTCCTCAGATGTCACTTGGCTGTAGATGGTTTGAGATGTGCTTTCAGGCTTTTTTCTAACCCTATGGTTCAGTAATGTGCTAAGCAAAAAGCATAATAAACAAAGAAATTCAGTCTTATTTTGTTGACTGCGGTGGTGGTGCTGCGGTAGCGTTGTCACCTCACAGTAAGATGTTGTCCTGTTCGATTTGCAGCTGTAGCATCTTCTGTGTGGAGACATGCGTGAATGGGCATACCTTCGTTGAAGGTTGTGGGTCAGGGTCGGCAACTCGGCATGTAAAAATCTACTGTCAATCATTAGCGGACCGGAGTTCCGCTGTGGCGACCCCTAACCGGGAAAAGCCAAAAGATACAACAGCATTTAAAGTAAGAAATAAGACATGCTGAAAGCTTATTATTTAAACCTAACTATATAGTAGTGTCCAATAAATTGAGAAGACAAATCTTGGAAGGTTATATAAATCATAGCTGGAAGAAGTTTCTGAAGCCCTTCACCCAAAAAAGTAAGCCACCTTCTTTGTTCTTTTCTGCTGTCAGACATATATAAACAGCATGCCTACTTACCCCCATACCTCCCAAATATTAACCACCCGTATACACATCTGTTGTTTAATTGTGATAAAAGATAATAATCTCAGTGCAACATATTCCATCTTGCTGCTCCTAGACAGTACACTCTCTGCAGACAAGTTATAATAGCCTTCTTTGCATACCTCTAAGGTATATTTGTCAGGAAAATAAAATAAATAATGTTCACGCTGTCTACAGCACCACACAAGTATAGCACTGCTCTCTGCACAACTCTAAACAAAACTAATTTTAGTCTAAATGTGCCCATAGAAGATACTTCCTACTAAGCCTGTGTCATAATAACCTTACATAGCTGAAGCTTTGAGGGTCAAGATATCATGTTATGCATTTTCAACTCTGTTTTGAAAGATAATTATTTAAAAGTGAAATCAATTTTGACTGCATCTATATATAAAACTGATGACATGCCACCAAATAGACATACTAACAATGCCCATGACATGTGAGATCAAGCACAACACACACTCTCACACACATGCATATACATGTACACATATATATGGATGCATATAACTATATATATATATATATATATATATATATATATATATATATATATATATACACATACACACATATATATACTACACTACTACACACACACACAAACACGCGCGCGCACACACACACACACACACACACACATATATATATATACATATATATATATATATATATATATATATATATATATATATATATAAATATATTTACACACACACACACACACACACACACACACACACACACACACACACACACACACACACATATATATATGGTTTCACTTCATATACCCAAAATGCTGAAATCTTGAATTTCATCATTTTGAGTCCATGAACCCAAAACCATTACAACACCGACGAAACCCCACAAAGCCGAAATCACAAACACAAACACACAGCATACACTACACCACACACAAACCACAATACCTACACTACAAAAACATAAACACAACAAAACACCTCACATACACATACCTACACTAAACAAAAGCAGGGGGCAAGCACCCATGCACCCCCCCACATTGGGGATTGCGCCACCACACCCCCCCTACTTATATATACTAACTACAAGATCACACAAACAGAGAAAAAAACTCACACACACATTCTACAGTCCCCCCCCCCCACACACACACACACAGACACACACACATCACACATAAGTTACAAAAACACTGACATACACTCACTCACTCACCTGAAGGTCCAAACACAAACATCCCAAACAAACACTTCTAGTAATTTAGTGTCACTGCATAAGCATGGATATGACATATTCGCATTCGCGCCTATGCACTTTCGCTGTTCTAAAGGTTCAGCTTCATGGACTCAAAATGCTGAAATTCGAGATTTCAGTATTTCGGGTATATGAAGTGAAACTATATATATAAATATATATATATATATATATATATATATATATATATATATATATATATATATATATATATATACATATATACATATATACATACAAACACACACACACACACACACACATGCACATATATATATATATATATATATATATATATATATATATATATATATATATATATATATAATATCTATATATAACATCTATAGATAGATGCAAACACACACACTCACACACACACACACACACACACACACACACACACACACACACACACACACACACACACATAAATTTCTCTAATCACAATGCACAATTGCCTATAAACACTAGAATGCCAATTCACCTACAATATGATGGGGTGATAGCAGACATTAGTGCACTTACATAAAATGCACACAAAGGCATGCTAGTCAAACCAAAGAATCAAGCACTGTAAAATAGCAATCCTGCTTACTGCACTATTGTGCCATTTCTAGCTTCCTGTCCAACTCAGCATATGAAAACTACCAAAGATAGCCACTTATTGTGCAAAATACTAATGTTCAGCTATAATGGAAAGTAAAACAAAGTATGGCTAGTCTGTTACCTTTAAATACCGTGAAACACCTCCCTCTACACACAGAGTAATTTTTCTCGACAGGCAGTCCTTAGTTATGGATACTTCACATATCTGACTGTATTTAAAAAAATGTCAGCAGTAAAATATTTTAGCTTACTTCACACAAATGAACTCAAAATTTGCAAAGGCAGATCAATGACTTTTTAGTGTTATCACAAAAATAGGGTCAGTCATTTTCATCCAGAGATAGCTCCTATACAGGGCAATTACAACAATTTTGCCGAATGTATAAATGTCAGATGTCTGACTACAATAAAAATAATAGTCACAAAAAGGTATTTCAGATTTGATTCCCACAAATAGTAGACATAGTAAAGAATTTCACCTTGCTTCTCACAAATCAATATTCATCTTGCACACTAACATAGCTAGGTCATCTGGCACACTAGCATCTCATTATCCCAAAGTTGAGCCCAAAACCTGTCTTCCAAGAGTTAAAGGCTAGAAAGCAAAAGGTTACTACAGTTGCTAGCATACAAAGATTTTACCAGACATGTATATTCTTTTACGAATCCCTAATATCCTCCCAGCTTCATAAGTCAATGATGATGCTAAACGTCTGTCCCATCATCACCTGCGGATTGTAAATCCTAACAGCTTGCACCCAGGACCCCATCCCTAGCTATTACATTATTCTTTTAAAACCAAAACAATAACCATTTAACATGAGTAAATAACAGCAAGATTAGTTACCATAATCTGCAGACAGCTCTGGTAACCAGCAGTTATAGCCACCTTCCTGACTGCTTACATCTCAGAAGTCTGATTATGATGCAATATGATCACAGTAATATGTTTCAGCTTTGCTTCACACAAACAGTAGCCCCAGTAAAGTTTTCAAACCTAATTTACACAAAAGCATGCTATACATACAAAATTAAATTAATAACTTTTTAACATGAGTAAATGTCAGAAGGTCCAGTCACTTTCGTTTTTATCATTATCGTCATCACCATCATGATCATTATCATCAACCCCCTTTTTCATTTTTCTACATGGGGTTACTGCAATGCATCAACTGCTGTCTTCTATCTCAATTCAGTGCCACTGTCCTGCATTCAACTATCATGTCTGGCTGTTACTGATCTTCTGTCACACAATCTATCCATTTTTTTGATGGATGTACTCATCATTCTTGAGCGCATTCTGCTTCTCCCAAATATTATTCATGAAGTTGCCTTCTGCTTTCCTGCATATGTGACCAGACCACTGTAATCTGTTCTTCTTGGTTTTCTCTGTAATCTGAGCAACTTTGGCTTTTCTGCTGATGCCTTCATTTCTTTATCAGTGCCACAGTATCCACCCTATTAACTTTCTCAGGCATCTCATGTTCATTACTTAAATCACCCTTAACTATGCTGCCTTCACTGCTCAGTTTGTTTTTTGCTGTACAGAAACATGGGAGTTATGCAATTGTTTTGTACACCTTACTTTTCAACTTTTGTGGCATTCTTTTGTCACATACGATCCCTAGCACTGAGTGGCAGTTTGCTCCAGCACTTCTAATTTTAGTCTTGACCTCCTCATTCAGATTTCCATTCTCTTCAAAAATCCATCCCAGATAACTGAAGCTGGCAAACTCTTCCATTAGTTTCCTTTCTATCAGTCTTTAGGGTCTTCTGATTTTCCACATTTGCCGCCTGGACAAGTATCTTATGTGTAGTTAGTTTTCTCCCTTGTGCCTTCAGTTTTGCATTCTAGTCCTATATCATTAGCTGAAGTTCAGAGTCTGATCTTAGTGTCATATTTCCAACATAGGTTCATAGGTAAATGCTAGACTTATCAGTCTTCAGATTATTATATGCCTAGCCAAAAACAGATGCAAGAATCAAACACTGTAATTTCTATATATGAGTTAAAGACATTAACCATTATGCCAATCCTTGCATACAGCAGCATTGTTGGTTTGTTCTCTTCATCCTGTTTGCTAATGAAGTCCATCAGCAGTATAAACTACAGTTTGCTCAGAGATTAAACCTAATGCTCACCTACTCACACTGCAAAGCCCTTGTATAATGATATTCTCTTTGAAGTTGTATCACCGTGTCTTTGTACATAGCATACACTAATTCTAAAAATGTTTGTGGATCTTTGAACTATCATAGAGCTTCGTAAACAAGTTGTCTTGGCAATGGTATGATAGGTTCATATGTAAGTACTAGGCTAATTGCCCATTTAGGCCATTTTAAGCCTAACAAATTTCCCATTCAAAGGTGAGTCTCAAACTCTGTACCTTGTGTATGTGAAGCAAGCACCTTAAGTATTATACCAACTCAACATTATATAGATGATGGTCTGCATAGCCACCACCATGAAAATCTCTAGGAGCGAGAATTGGAGGGTAGGCAAGAAAAGCACAAATTGTAAATTAAGCATTGCAGTTTCTGCCATTTTTCAAACTTTAGTTTTATTTGTTTTCTGTCATACAGAATTGTGTTCCTAATAAAGGCTTTTCCTCTGATAGAAACAGGGACATACCAGATGGGCATCTAATGTCTATTCTCTCTATGCTGTGGTGTTTCTTGTGTGTTTCACATGGCATCACTGCACAGTATGTAGTAGTACACAGCTGTTCGCCTCTCAAGTGTCCATATTTCACAGAATGCCCAGATTTATGTGTCAAATTTTTGGTGTGTTCCTCCTACAATTTATGGTTTTCTGGCAAACCATTTAAGATTAAAGCACTAAGTAATGAAATACATTTCAATTTCAGACTGCAGATCCTTCAGAAAATGTATGGTAATGCAAAACATGTTAGCCCAGTTGCTTTCAAAGTTCATAAGAAGAATATTTAAAAGTTACTACTGATTTTGGGCATTACTCCTACTATTATTTTTGGTTTTGCCCAGATTTCATAAAGTTAAAGATAAAGGTAAATGACAGGCAACTTCCATTTTATGCTAGCTAGCATATACTTATAGAGCGGTAGCTTAGTTGTAAATACATTGGCATAGTTTTTTATTTATGTATGTATCTCACTAATGCCATTTTGAAGTCTGTATCTGTGTATGGTGCTGCTTAGTAGAGAGAAGAGCAGGAGACAAATAACAAAGGTTGTACTGGAGGTAGCTGATACTTGCAGTGCAGCATGGTTACTTTGCAAATTATATATTAACTGTACTACATTAATTACATCTTCACTAGAGTTATCTTTCCCACAGCTTTTCTTCTCTTGCAGGTCAAGATGATGCTGATAAATAGTGCACACACCAGGTCCAGCTAGCCACTGCCCCTAGAGTTGCAGTTGTGGTGGATGAGAAAATAGCTGTTTGTGCTTTTCTGGGAGTGGGCTGATCACTCCTAGGCTAGTAGCTCAGTCTGATTTCCTGCTGTAGCCCTGGAATCATTATGGCAGGAGATGTGGGGGGCAGTTGATAGTATAATTACCTACTGAGTAGAGACCACTATGGCCCTTCTGGAGCACTTTCTATATGTCCTGATCTAGCAGCTACATGTCTTCAGGCAACCAGAGCAGTGGACAGCCTCTGTCACCAGCACTGCTAACTCATCTGCATCATCTTCCTAATCAATGTGTCATCCTTCTGGGCAAATCAGCAGCAAACATGCTGCCTATACCTTATTCTATCTCCAGAGAGGTGTAACCCTATCCTGCAGTGCCACACCCCACCCATGTCAGTTGTTCATTTATCCACACCACTATTTTTTAACACCCATGTTTATCTTAGCCTAGCTTATACTTCTCCTTCTTAGTTTGTGCAAATCCATGAATCTGACTGCAATGTTTTGTGTTTACTTGTGTGACCCACCAACAGGCTACCATTCAACACCCTCTGTTTCTCCATCACCTTTCCCATCTTCCCTTCTGTCTACATACACACATACGCACACACACATACACATACACACACACACACACACACACACATACACACACACACACACACACACACACATATATATATATATATATATATATATATATATATATATATATATATAAATATATATATGGATATCCACACAAAGACTCAGCTTTTTTCCTTTGTGCTTTGTTTCTATATTCTCAAGTTCCATACATTCATATACTTCCCGTTCCTCATCTCTCATGGACATAAGTGTCCAGGAGGCTAGACACCTAGCAGAAGGAGTTTGCCATATGCTGCAAATTAACACTATGTTGTGCTTGCTCACAGCCTGATCTTCCACATGACAACTTGCGCGTTCAGCTGCTTTCAGATCTGCATTGACTTACATGTGGCTGCCCCTATCACCACCAATTATTACTTGCTTTGCCATCGTCTGGTTGCCCTACAGCTTTTCAGTCTTGGTTTGATTTCAGCACTTGTGCACAACTCATTTGCATGTATTGCCACTCTTTGGCTATTCATGTTTAATTTGCAATACAGTGTATTGTTGCTATTACAAGCAAGTCTTGTGAATGCATGCAGTATATCTCTATGAATCCTGGCTAGAAAATTTGTAAACAGTATTGCACACAGTAACTTTGGCAAGAGTTGATAGAAATAACACAATAAAAATACAATTCTCAACTCATTTTGTCAACTCCAGTGGCATATAATTTTTAATTTTAACCCACTTAGTGGAAATGATACCTAACAAGCTGTAGCTTCACTGTGTAAGAACACCTCAGGTCCACAAAATTCTGTGAAACTTAGGGTGATTGTGACAGCAACTGAATTTTGAGTAGCTGAGATAAAGGCTGTTGATCAGATCTAGTTGCACTTAAACAATTTAACAGCTGTTAGTCACATCTTATTGCAGCTAGTCATGATACCAGTGGTGGTCAGAACATATTAGGCCTTAATAGCAGCCATTGCAGCCTTTTGCTATTATATGAGATTTATTACAAAGTTTTCTGGCCCTTGTTTCACACCCCTGTAGACTTTGTGTTCAGATATTAAGGTAATAAGCAGTAGTGTTTTGCTAGTATGCTTACCTACTACAACTGCTTTTGAAAACAGGTTTCTGCTTTGTCAAAAATGTAACTGTTACAACAGGTATTGCCAATTAGAATTCTGTTTTTCGCAGTGATATTTGAAATTCTCTTCAAAATCTTAGGCTTTTCTGTAATATTATTGCACTATAAATAAGGCTTTTACACTCAAACATTTTAGTAGTTCACGTTTTTATCAAAGAATGAGAGCTTTTGTACTAACACTTCATTACATCTAATTAGAATGTGCCATTGCTGCGTAATTTATTTATTCACGAGCTTGGTGAGAGTTTGGGAACTCTAAACAAGCCAGTGAGATGTCTCGGTTAGAAAAGTGTCCCATTCCCTTTTTAAAAATATCCACCAATGTATATCCAATACATCAGTCATGATATGTGGCTGTGAAAGGGTATGCCAGCCAATCAGTATGTGCAATTAAGCATTCTAATTAGCCTAGGATGCTCATCTCACTGGCTGCAAATCTGATGAATCCCATCTCTCTTTCACAGTCTGTATTTTTGTGAGCCCAGAAAATCACCCCTATATGTGTTTAAATTTGCAATCTTTAACCACATTTCCATATTGTTTCCATCTAGGTAACAACTTAATGGCAATAGCTTCATTGAAGTTAAGCAGATCCTTAATGTGTAAAAACAATAATGTTACATGCTTAAAATACTAGGTTCATGAATGTTAAAAAGTCCTCTCAAATATCATAAATGCACATACACATATTCCTGAACCATGCTGAGGACTGACAATTTAATAACTGCTTGTCTCTGCTTTCATGGGACTTTATATATCAGGCTTTTTGTTACTATCAGCTAGTGATGAGCACCTTTTAGATATTATTAGCTTAGTCTTTATTAGGACAAAGCACTGATTTTTACTTAGGTGGCATGGGGCTAACTAGTGGCTCAGCGGTTTGATGCTGCATGCAGGGGGATATGGGGAGGAGCATAGACACTCCTGCAAGAAAGACACAGTCCTTGGGACAGGAGTGATGAGATGTAGATACATACTCTCTGTGGGTATGTGAATTAACAAGATGTCATTTGGTTATAGCTCTCATACAGAAAGTGCATTAGACCGTGACTTGAATGGGGGAGATATGGTGGTCCCAGCAGTGACAGAGGTTGCACATCAATCTACCCGGTAGACAGTAATATGTACCTTGCTACAATGCCAGCCAGGGCACAAGTAACCGTTATGTCTGATTAAATGATGGCCCCCTTCTCATGGCCTTTGCTCTGATACTCTAATGTGCATACTCCAATTGTGGCTGATTAAATGTGCTAAATCTGACTGGTTGAGGCTTGATGGTTGGTAGGTACAAGGTCTAGTAGGACTAAAATAACATTTAGTTCATCTTATATACCTTCTGCAACAAGATGGACTTTTTTTTCCTGGAAAGACCCTCCTTTTTGTTTGTCTCAGAGTCTGTTATACACCACACTAAGACGATGCACAGCTACAACCAAAAAAGAAGCTAAACTGCAGGCCTTTGTTCAAAGTACCCTTTTGTAGACCAAGATGAATTGATGGTCCTTTCCCCCCACACTATTTCTGAGATGACAAAACTGTCACTGTACTTAGAGATCCTTGCAGTCTCATGTGTGGCAACCACTACTTGAAAGAAAGGGAATACGGAATAATTCTGTTCCCTAGTACCTGTTGTGGAAATATTTTATTTGTATGTTTTTTTTTTGTTTACCTGAGTGATGTAGAAAATACTTTTTCATTTTTTATAACTAATGTCATGTTCTTGTTTTTTCTTACAAAACAAAATATGGCTAACTTTCTATTTTTTCTGAGTCATATATGTCTTGCAGCATTACATTTTCTAACTGTTTTTTTTTTTTTTATTCTGATCACATAGAGTTTTGTTAGAGTACCGAAAAATCACTCCTATGTTCATAGATTAGTACTAGGCTAGTTACCATCATGGGCCATTTTAAGCCTACCTAATTACTTTATGTAAGAATGAAACTCTGCACTTTGTCTCTGAAAGGTAAACACCTTAACCATTATGCCGGCCTCCCACCCACTTTTGCCAGCCAGACTCCTCAGTAATAATACAGTAAAATTAAGGGACTGGAAAATAATTCTATTTACCAGTCCCTACAGTGAGAATATATATATATATTTTGGGGGGGTTATTATCAGAAATTCTTTATCAGTTTTTATCTAATGTTATGTTACTTTAATCTGATATAACAAACTTTCTATTTTTGTTTTCTTTTTTTTTTCTACGGCAAAGATGTCTTTTGGAATTACGTTTTCCTTTTTTCAGTCTTCATTGAAACTGACTCCTTCATAATGACACAAGTACTACTTATGTTCTGGGGTCTGAAACACTTAGTAATTATACTATGTACTTTTGCAAGAAGCTGCTCTCCTGATGGTTACAAGCATCAGTGAATTAAGACATGCAGCAACCTATTCCTGCTCCTCTAAATGAACTTGTGATATGTCTGACATTATGTAAGTGCAGAAGACTACATTTCTGTTTCCAGTGCAAAGAGTACTTAATTTGAATCTTTCCATCTTCATTTTCCTACTATGTGACCTTGTGCAAGTCACCAGAACCAGGCATTTCTCTGATGCATTTGGGAATTTGGGCTAGACTCCCTAATGGCCTCCTAGACTGTATGCTTAACAACTTTGTATGAACGTACTATCCCTTTATTCCTTTTCTTCAATACAATTCATAACTATTATAATACTGTTTCTGTTATGCTTCTTCACTCTGTTATTAGCTTAGGCAGCTGTGGGTTTCAGTAAATGACCAAAGAAATTCATAGCTTTTCACAGCATGCTAATGCTTTCTGTGATGTTGTTTTTCTCATTCATAATTGCAGTGGTAATGTTTTTAATGTACAAAATATTTCCTTTCTGCGGTGTCTTTTCCTGCTCCATTCCATTCGGTTTTCAGCCCACTTCCCCACAGCTGACTACACAACATTACATCAA